>NW_024081221.1:0-104770 GCF_003009895.1 Hyaena hyaena | reverse complement strand
CTGTTCAGGTTTTCTATTTCTTCCCGTGTGAATTTTGGTAGTGAGTGTGTGTTTAGGAATTTGTCCATTTCTTCTAAGTTGTCCAATTTGTTGGCATATAATTTTTCATAGTATTCCCTGATAATTGCTTGTATTTCTGAGGGGTTGGTTGTAATAAGTCCATTTTCATTCATAATTTTGTCTATTTGGGTGCTCTCTCTTTTCTTTTTGATAAGTCTGGCTAGAGGTTTGTCAATGTTTGTTTTTTCAAAAACCACCTCTTGGTTTCATTGATCTGTTCAATTGTTTCTTTGGTCTCTATGTTGTTTATTTCTGCACTAATTTTTACTGTTTCTCTTCATCTACTGGGTTTAGGGCGTTCTTGTTGCTCTGCCTCTAGTTCCTTTAGGTGAGCTGTTAGATTTTGGACTTGCACTTTTTCTAATCTCTTGAAATAGGCCTGGAGAGCAATGTACTTTCCTCTTAAGACTGCCTTGGCCGCATCCCATAGATTTTGGATTGTTGTGTTTTCATTTTCATTTGTTTCCATATATTTTTTAATTTCATCTCTAATTGCTGATTGGCCCATTCATTCTTTAGTAGGGTGTTCTTTAACCTCCATGTTTTTGGAGGTTTTCCAGACTTCTTCCTGTAATTGATTTCGTTTCAAAGCATTATGATCTGACAGTGTGCATGGTATGATCTCAATTCTTTTATATTTATTGAGGGCTGCTTTATGTCCCAGTATGTGATCTATCTTGGAGAATGTGCCATGCACCCTTGAGAAGAAAGTGAATTCCCTGGCCTCAGGATGTAGAGTTCTAAATAAATCCATCAGATCCATCTGGTCCAATGTGTCTTTCAAGTCCATTATTTCTTTGGTGATTTTCTGTCTGGTTGACCTATCCATTGCTGTAAGCGGAGTATTAAAGTCCCCTACTATTAGCACATTCTTTTTTTTTTAATTTTTTTTTTTTTAATTTCTAGGAGAGAGAGAGAGACAGCGTGAGCAGGGGAGGGTCAGAGAGAGAGAGGGAGTCACACAGACTGAAACTGGCTCCAGGCTCTGAGCTGGCAGTCAGCACAGAGCCCGACGCGGGGCTCTAACCCACGAACCGTGAGATCATGACCTAAGCGAAAGTCGGATGCTTAACTGACTAAGCCACCCAGGCGCCCCTATTAGCACATTCTTATCTATAAGCTTGTTTCTGTTTGTGATTAATTGTTTTAGATATTTAGGTGCTCCCATATTCAGTGTGTAGACATTTATGATAGTTAGTTCTTCCTGATGGATGGACCCTGTAATTATTATGTAGTGCCCTTCTTCATCTCTTGTGATTGTCTTTAATTTAAAGTCCAGTTTGTCTGATATAAGTATAGCTACTCCGGCTTTCTTTTGTTTTCCCGTAGTGTGATATATATCTGAAGGTATCTTCCTGTCTAAA
This sequence comes from Hyaena hyaena, assembly GCF_003009895.1. Lineage (NCBI taxonomy): Eukaryota > Metazoa > Chordata > Mammalia > Carnivora > Hyaenidae > Hyaena > Hyaena hyaena. The sequence continues at coordinate 103,346 of NW_024081221.1, read as the reverse complement.
ATGAGTTTCTTGTAGACAGCATATAGATGGATTTTGTTTTTTTATCCATTCTGCTACCCTATGTCTTTTGATTGGAGCATTCAGCCCATTGACATTCAGTGTTATTATTGAAATATGTGGGTTTAGAGTCTTTGTATCTTTTGTAGGGTTCATATTTGTGGTGGTGTCTCTGGGATCTTTGTTCCCTGCAACATTTCCTTCAGAGCGTCCCCCTCAGGATTTATTGTAGGGCTGGCTTAGTGGTGATAAATTCTTTCAATTTCTGTTTATTTGGAAAGGTTTTTATCTCTCCTTCTATTTTGAATGACAGGCTTGCTGGATAGAGGATTCTTGGCTGCATATTTTTACTCTTCATCACCTTGAAGATCTCCTGCCATTCCTTTCTGGCCTGTCAAGTTTCAGTAGATAGGTCTGTCACCACTCTGATAGGTTTCCCTTTGTATGTTAGGGCCCTTTTCTCCCTAGCTGCTTTCAAAATTCTGTCTTTGTCCTTGTATTTTGCCATTTTTACTATGATATGCTGTGCTGAATATCGATTCAAGTTACATCTGAGGGGAGTCCTCTGAGCCTCTTGCATTTCCACATTTACTTCCTTCCCCAGGTCGGGGAAGTTCTCTGCTATAATTTGTTCCAGGACTCCTTCAGCACCTTTCCCTCTCTCTTCCTCTTCTGGGATTCCTATGATACGGATATTGTTGCATTTGTCCGTGTAGCTGAGCTCTCGAACTCTTCTTTCCTGTTCCTGGATCAGTTTGTCTCTTTTTTATCAGCTTCTTGTTTTTCTATAATGGTGTCTTCTAAATCACTTATTCTCCTTTCTGCCTCTTCAATCTGTGCATTGGAGGCCTCTAATTTATTATGAATTTCATTTATCGCATTTTTTAATTCTTCATGCCTCTTTTTATTTTCCATTCTGTCTGTAGCCATAGTTTCTTTGATGTCCCCTATGCTTTTTTCAAGCCCAGCTATTACTTTTACCATTATTCTTCTAAAATCTTGTTCAGTTATGCTGCTGATATCTGTTTTGAACAGTTCATTAGCTGTCATTTCTTCTTGGAGTCATTCCTTCTTTGTCATTCCTTCTTTGAAGGAGAGCTCTTTCGTTTTGTCATTTTAGTTAGCTTTCTGGCTCTTGTTAGTTTTAAGGAACTGTTATGCTCTCTGCACCTATGAGTGCTGCTATATCCAAGAAGACTCTTTGTCCAGGGCCTATCCTTTCAGAGAGTGTTTTTTGAATGGTATCTCTTGGTATGTCTTGTTGGGACCTTGGTTATTTTATTTTCCTATTCGTAATGATATTTGGGACTCTCCACCTTGTGTACTCTGGCTTGTTTCTTGAGGTAGTCCTGGAAAAGAGAACAGACAGACACACACACAGGGAGCAGAAGCATACAAACGCACAGACTAATTCAAATAACATGCAAACCGAGAGGGAAAACAAGAAAGTTAAGAGAAAAGATGGAGGAGGGAGGGCGAATAATAGAGAGTATAATATACATAAAAGGTTCAAAAAGGATAAAAGAAAAGGAAAAAAGAAGAAAACCGATGGAGAAAGAATGGTTTAAAGCATATAACTGGATTTCCCAGCTACAGTTAAATAGCTGTGTGCATGCAGTGCTGGTTGAAGAGCATAGAGGAAGAGAGAGAAGACAGGACAGGGATTAGGCAAAATTGGAAATCGAATGAACAGGCAGAAGGGATAAGAAGGTTTTTTCAAAGAGCTAAAGGGTAGAATATGGTTGGATAGGTGAGAGAAGGATGCTGGTATTATCCAGAGAAACTATATAGTCTAATTACTCCTGAGAGAGAGAGAGATGAAAATGTCGGTAGGTGTAGAATTTACATCTACAGAATGGACTAGTTGTGATTGTTTAAGCAAGCTGATGACCAGAGTTAATCAGGTCAGTGTTCTGGGGAAAAAAGAAAGAAAAAAGAAAAAAAAGGGGGGGAGGAGGGCACCTCTCAGGCAGGGATGGGCGTGTGTGATCCAATGCTTTAGGTGGGAGTTCTGCCTTGGCGGTTGTGGGGAGGAGAGTGGCGGTGCTCTAGTCCCTTCTTGAACCAAGCACTGCACCTCGCTTTTTTGGACGTGTAAACTCCCTGTGCCGGGGGCGCAGCCAAAGTTGGTTCTGCTCTTCAACCCAGGCCAGTCCCAGTCTCCAAATCCCAGTTCGCGTGCCCCGCTGAAATTGCCTTAGACACACCCTCCCAGGCAGCCCCCTCGGGGCAATTCCAGGCCCCCTGCCGAGCTCTGGGGGTGGAGTCAGAATCCATGCTTCCTTCTCTGGGTCGGGCTGGCGCGCATGGTCGGGGGCTTGCCTGCCGGGTGCGCCAAGCCCGCTGGAGTGAGAAAAACCAGGGCCCTCTATGTCTCATCACCCGAAACACGAACTCGTGGGCAAATCTCCCAGTTTGTAGCTCTTTTCCTTCCCTCTAGAGTTCCAGCCAGCCAGGAGCGCGGACGCCCGGTGTCCGCGCGCGGCTCTTTCTGGGGCCCAAGCCGCCCAGGAGGACAGTGGCGGTACACCCACCGCTATTCTGAAGTCCAGCCCGCCAGGAGCCAGGACAAAGCAGCAGTCTGTGCGCTCAGCCGCCACCCCCCCACCCCCCGCCCGGGACCAGTTGGCGCGAGGGGACCTGGTGTGCAGGTATTTGGCAAGTACTGTCTTTCTATGCACCGAGGGGAGGTTTTTCTCCCCCGTGCGGAGGTTTTTCTGTTTCGGACTCTCTCCTTTTCCCCTCTCACTCCCCGTAGAGGGTAGAGGGGGATCGCCTCCCACCCTGGAGTCTCCTATCCCGGCCCGATTTTATCTTCCCCAGTTTGCACTCACGTTAGAAGGCTCTCTCAGTGGATTCTGCGTCCTTTTTCTCCCAATCTCTCAGGTTTCGTAAGGTTTCCAATGGCTTCAGATCTTTTCCATGTGAGGTATGGGCATGAGTGCAAGTACGGAGCTCCTTACTTCTCCGCCATCTTGCCCCTCCCTTCTACTAACAATTTATATTTAACCTTTGGCTTGAGAAGAATATTTAAATTTTGTGGCATTATATAGATTGACTGCTTTGTTCTCTTCAGGAGATTCACATAAATGCAAACATTCCATTTGTTGAAGGAAAAGTGTGTGTGTGTGTGTGTGTGTGTGTGTGTGTGTTTTCTCCCCATATAGTGGTTATAAACTTTTCTTTCTTGGAGCTTATGTAATGTTGTCATCATTCCTCCTCGTTGAGTGCTTTTTAAAAATATAACTTTAAAAAGTAGTCAAACTTAGGGCCACCTGGCTGGCTCAGTCAAAGGACATGTGACTCTTGATGTTGGGGTGGTGAGTTCAAGCTCCACACTGGGTGTAGAAATTACTTAAACAAACAAAAAATATTTTTTAAACAAATGTAATCAAACTTCTCTTTTTGGTATATGAGTTTAAATCTACTGTAGTGTTAGGTCATAGGGGAACTAGGCTAAAAGGAAGCAAAAAAGAATTTTTTTCTAAAATTCTTTTTTTAAAAATATTTTGGGGTTTTTTTGAAATTTATTTTTTAGAGAGAGAGAGAAATGGGGTGCCTGGGTGGCTCAGTCAGTTAAGTGTCTGACTTCGGCTCAGGTCATGATCTCACAGTTCGTGGGTTCGAGCCCAGCATCGGGCTCTGTGCTGACAGCTAGCTCACAGCCTGGAGCCTGCTTTGGATTCTTTGTCTTCCTCTCTCTCTGACCCTCCCCTGCTCACGCTGCCTCTCTCCCTCTCTCAGAAATAAATAAAACATAAAATAAAATTTTGAAAGACAGAGAGAGAAAGAGAGCATGTGTGCAGGAGAGGCAGAGAGAGGGAGAGATAGAATCCCAAGCAGGCTCTGTGCTGACAGTCTCACAACTGTGAGATCATGACCTGAGTGGAAATCAAGAGCCAGATGCTTAACTGATGAGGCCACCCAGGCACCCCTAAACTTATTTCTTAATACATATTTCTTAATATATTAAAAGAACTAAAACACTGCTACCAAAGAGGTATATCTAGTGACCCCTGAAGTTACCAGCATTCCCAGTACGCTGTACCTATTCTTCAAGACACTATTGCCTGGAAGTCCCCTCACTTTTTCCTTTTCTCTCCCATATGGAGCACAAGTAATATTATACCAGAATGGTAAGTGATGCCAATCCGTGTCCTCATCAATGTTATATCTGGATAGTCTTTTATTAAAAATTGGGACTGAACCCTTAAAAGGACATCTAGTCACCCTGGAATGTAACATGTCAGGACTTGTTCCCTGAAACACAGGAAGTCAGTGTACCCTGTGCCTCTCTAGTGCCTTCCTGCTTTGTGATGAGAAACATCTTCACTTCCCAGATTTATGATCCAACTGGTTCTTCTTCCTGTAAATCATGGAGTCACAGTGCTATTCTAGGACCAGACCGCAGGATATTCGGGAAAGTGCCATCATTTGCTGGCTGCTAGAAATATTTGGCTTTAAATCAATTTCAGTAAAAGTCCTGACCAAAGACCAATGGCTGCATTTTGGCTTAATCAATACTGAAAGTTAAATACTTATATGGGTTTAGACTTTTTTTACTGCTTCCAGCCTCTTACATTTATGTAATAATAAATAGTATACTTATATTGATGGACATTTATTTATATCAGAAAAGTATACAACCTGTTTTTTTTTTTTTTTTTTTTTTTTTTTAACCTGTTTTTAAAAATACAAACACCACTCATGCTCATTGTAAAACATTTGAAAATATCAATATCCAAAGAGGCAATTACCTGTTGTCATTCAAAAATACCACTTTTGTGACTATTTTGGTATATGTTCCTTTAGTGATTTCTCTNGACTTTTTTTACTGCTTCCAGCCTCTTACATTTATGTAATAATAAATAGTATACTTATATTGATGGACATTTATTTATATCAGAAAAGTATACAACTTTTTTTTTTTTTTTTTTTTTTTGTATACAACCTGTTTTTAAAAATACAAACACCACTCATGCTCATTGTAAAACATTTAGAAAATATCAATATCCAAAGAGGCAATTACCTGTTGTCATTCAAAAATACCACTTTTGTGACTATTTTGGTATATGTTCCTTTAGTGATTTCTCTCTGTATGTAAAATAGCTTTGTAAATGGTCCACAAATGCTTTTCAAAATTTTCTTTCTGAGCCAGAGGCCTGATCACATTACTGTCCAACTCAAAAATCTTTACTTGCCTTGGCTTTCCTATAGAGCAAACTCAGGGTTTTTTTGTTTGTTTGTTTTGGTCTGGCTTTTAAGACCCCTCATGGTTTTTTTTTTTAACATTTCCCTTAAACCTTTTGATCCATCCTCTTATCTCTGTCATTTGAATAGGTACTGCTCTGGGTACTTGAACCTTTTGTTTCAAATACCCTTCCCCCATCATTATCCATCTTGCTAAGCCTTTTCAGATATCCCTTCCCTCAGAATGTCCACAGTTAGAATTGATACCTTGCTTCACTCTGTTGTACAGGTCATTTCTCTCAATATTAGGTATATCTCTTGATAGCTTTACTATAATTCTATGTTTGTATGCCGTCTTTCTCCACTAGATTGTAAATCTGGAGAGTGGGAATTATCATCCTCATAATTTCTGGCCATAACTTCTTTAATGTCAATTTCTCCTAATCTCCTATAGTCCAGATAAAAGCAGGGGCCACCTTCATGACTCCAACATCATGTTCCTGGTGGTTGGAGTCATAATAGCACAAACTTAATAATATTTGAGTCCCATTTACCCTGCATCATTTGCATAGTGCCTAGAAGATAGTAATACCTGAGATAGTGATTGAATTGAATTATTTGTTATAGACCACAAATAAGAGCATGCATGGGTAAAACACCAAAGGACTATGACTTGTCCAAATTCTTTGGAATATTTTCAAAGGAAATAAGCTCATTACATTGAAACTTATTTGAGTATAAAGCATTTTGAATAGAAATAGGGTAAGTAAATATTCCAGGCAGCAGTTGATATTACAGGGTGTTCTTAGTGACCTTAATAGCCACTATAACATTTTGAGACATTATTCCTCTTACTGTTTTTGTTTTTTGTTCAGTTGGCCACATCATTGCTGAGATAGGATCAATAATTGTGTCATCAGCTACATTCCAGGCAAAGTACCACCCATTTACTTAAGATGACCACTCAGTTTTGCCTTAATTATTTTGGGCTTTATTGGTCATCCTTGTCATTTGCTTAACTCTTCCTCAATTCATGGTACTTTTTCAGATTTTACATATTCTGGTTAGATTTCTCTTTCCAGGTCTACTTTGGATAGAAAATGCTTTTACTTTTTTTGGTTGCTCTCTCAGTGACATTGAACGGTACATATTTTTCTCACTCTTTCTAAGATCCTAATAGGAAATGGCATGTTCTGTTTTCTATCATGCTGTGCAATCTCCTGAGTCTTTCTTCCTTTATTTGTTGGGTTTTTCTTTTAATTAAAATAATTACGCCTGGTTATGTTTTTTTTTTTTTTTTTTCCTTATGTATCATTTGTTCCTCATTTACTTTCTGACAAACTAGCTGGGAAAAGTTAGTATTCAATTCTGTCTGAGAAAACGTGTAAATTAATATTGAAAGCTATTCTTTTGCATTCTTGAAAATGAATGCCCCAAATCATTGTTCTCCCATGGGACAAATGGAATGATAATGGAATGTTAGCTTCATTGTATTAGCAACAGTGCATGTAACTGAGGGAAAAAAAAAAAAAAGATAAGGGGTAGATCTATCCTGTCTTCTAAAGACTGAGCTGGCATCTGACTTCAATGTGGGTAACATTTTTTTGGTCAGGATTATGTGCTACCTGAATACATTTTGAATTTCCTATAATAAGTAATCTAGATTCAGTTGTTATAAAACACTATGTATTTTTTCAGTGTCTTTTGAATCAACATTTTCTACAGCCATTTCTAATGTTGCCTGGCCTTTGATTTCCAGTTATGTTCTACAAGTATCTCTTGAGTACTTACAATGTAGCCAACCTGAAGTGGACTCTCTGAGGGGTACAAATGGAGTATTAGGTGTTATAACTAGAAAACACTAAATTTTCATCTGCTTTTTCTCTTTAGTTGCACTTCTTCTGCCTTTTTACTGTATGATTTGCTTTTCCCTTTCCAAAGCAGACTGATTTTCTTTCAAAGATTTTTGTTTAAAATTGACTTATGCAAAAGGGACTTTCAAACTAACAATATTGGAAAATATAATTTTCAGTTGAAGTTTGAGCTTCATGTTTATAATTTTTCCTTTGCATTTTGGAATCTCTAATATTTTATCACTATATATCACTACTTGTCACTATATATACATACAGACATACACATACACACATATACACACACACACATACACACCCTATTTGTGATTGGAATTTATATTGAATCGTTTTCTAAAACAAGGTGTTATAGTCAGCTCCTAATATGTTAATAGACTACTGCTGACCAGAACATAATCAGATACCAGTCTTTGGACTTATGAACACAAGTTCCTTACAGATTTGTGGCTAGTTAAAATGCTGACATTAGAAGTCTGATGAATTAGATGTCTTTAGCCTAAAATAAGCCTAACCCTACTTATTTATTTCATGTAAGAGGTATAGATATACTTTCAAATAATTTACACTACCTGAAAAAATAAGATACTTGCCATTTTTTTGCCATTTTAGATTGATGGGTAAATGATACAACAGTACATATCACTGCTAATTCTCGGAATTGTGTCACATTTGCCAAATTTATTTCTTTTTTTTTTTAAATGTTTTATTTATTTCTAGGAGAGAGAGAGAGAGAGAGACAGCATGAGCAGGGGAGGGTCAGAGAGAGAGGGAGTCACAGACTAGAACAGGCTCCAGGCTCTGAGCTGGCAGTCAGCACAGAGCCCGACGCGGGGCTCGAACCCACGAACCATGAGATCATGACCTAAGCGAAAGTCGGACGCTTAACCGACTAAGCCACCCAGGCGCCCCTTGCCAAATTTATTTCTAAGTCTTTATACTTGTACTTTAAGATTTGAAATAACATCAAGTGAGTTCTTTCAGATTCATTCTTAGTTACTAGATTCTGGTAGGACTGTTTAAGGAATGCCTTCTCTTTGGTGTGTGGGAGATGGAAGGTGATATAAAAATGCAGTGTGGTGGGGTAGCTTCTGTGTAATTTTGGCTCACTGGAATGCCAGTTGGGGAATGGCAAAGGCTAATACTCAACAGATGGCAAAGTCCTAAAACCTATAATAATGGCTGCAGTTATTTTCATTACTGTCATTTGATGACACATACAATAGTGTGAAAAGGCTTGAACTGGGTAATCACAGTATATATACTCAAAGGGACCAGATGCATTTCAAACAATCAAACCGGTGATGGATATTCAGGCTGAGTGCCACTTCTGCACATATTCTAGGTGCACTTATTGCTAGGAATTAGAAGCAACATTACTTGTCACAGAGAGGAGCTCCATTTCCCCTTTTAGTAATAACAAGCAACAAAAATTGACATCTGTTGTAACACAGACAGATTATTTCACATCCTTTATGATTGTGTGTCATTATCATGCATATAAATTTAGTTTGCAGATGTTCAACGTCAGAGATCAAAATACCAATTTTGCCTACAAAGGAGTTGCAATGGATATGGAAAACCTAAGCACTTTTGAAAATAGATAAGTTAAATCTTTTAGAGTGGGGACAATAAAAATCAAATGAGATTAGGAAGGAAGAGCATCAAAAGACATCGGAAAGGGATGTATGGAAGTTTTCAGAAGATCTTAATATTTTTATTTCCAGCCTTGTAAACACATCCATTCTTGATTTTAATCTCCAGAAGCTGTAGTTAGATCTTTGCTCTTTTCTTCAGTACGATGAGGCCATATTTTTTCCTTGAAAGACAGAATCTGTCATTCTGGAACATTGATTAGACCACATTTGAATATTCATAATTTTCCCTGTGTTTAATATATAAAAATAGTTCTTGGTGATTGACTGTGGGGGTGGAGTAACAGTGATCTACAATGATGCTGTTATACATGGCTCCACAGACAAGTTTACCTTTTGAGGTGTTTAGTACTCAGTTTAAGATCACACTTGTTCTGTGTATATTTTAGTTTGTTAATCTTAAAAATATGGATAGATGATAGAAGGGAAGTTTCTTTATATTTTGGATATAATATAAAATGTCTGAGAACACAAACATAATTATGTTTTATGGAAAACACTTTTCCTTTTCCCTACCCCCAAGAAACTCCAAACCACAAACAACTTCAACCAAAGGAAAGAAACCCCAGTCACCTATTGTAACAATCTTGTGCCTGCTTCAAAGGCAATGTTAACAACGTGGATATAGTTTGCATTTGCCTCTGGGGATTTACCGCTCAATATTAAAACACTTCCCCCTGTGCCATTTTTAAAACTGTCTTTTTCCTCTCCTGAGCTAACTATATAATGGGGATCAAGAAAACAGTCTGGAACAAATGCAGCATATAATCCCTGCCAGGCATTGGAAGCTAAGGCATGGTTTTTGACCCTCTTTTTGTAATGGACAAAGGTACAGAACTGCTACCCTTTCACACTCTTTCAAAAGCTTGTTGGTTGGGGCGCCTGAGGAGCTCAGTTGGTTAAACATTTGACTTCGGCTCAGGTCATGATCTTGTGGTTTGTGAGTTCGAGCCCTGCATTGGGCTCTCTGCTGTCGGCACAGAGCCTGCTTCAGATCCCCTGTCCTCCACTCTCTCTGCCTTTCTGCAGTACGCGAGCGCTCTTTCTGTCTTTGAATGTTCAATAAATATTCAAAAGCCTGTTGGCGTTATGATATTGTAAATTTGAAATATTTACACAAGGTCCTTAGTTCAAATCTGAGGGTGTATCCTATTAGATCAATGAATATGTGTGGGATAGTATGCGTAAATCAAGAAGTCATACTGATGACAAGTTATGAAGAACCTAAAGGGGCATAGAGCTGGTAGGAAGCTGGGATTAAATGATGATGACATGTATTTTCTTGGAACAGTGACAAAAATCTTTATTTTCTTTTTCCTAGGTATGTTTTGATCTTGAGAACTAGAACATTAAGCTTAATGATTGGTTATTTTCTGGTGTTTTTTTGATATAATCTATTCTTAGTAAATTTGATAAGCTGAGGGCATATTTTATTGAGCAGTTTTACTTGGGGCTTTGATTCTGGTTGTTCTGAGACCAAGATGTTTAAGGATATAGTAAATATTAATAAAATTAAATCAAAGATGTTTGAACCTGAGCTGTGGGAAATCACTTTGGATCATTTTAAATTTAGTAACAATAATTGGCCTATCTCTAATTAATACAGTACTTATATGTATTATTGCTTAAATAGGTATTTAAATTTTACATGCTGTGGGTAATTCTAGCTTAAATGAGTTAAAAGGACAATCTAATTAAGACCAATGAGATGCTGAAAGAATGCGTTTGTTTTATACTCTGCCTAGATGGTGTCTTTCTATACAGTACTCATTTACCAGTGGCAAATAAAAAAGTCAATAAATCCTGGTTTCCATCAACTAGACTAATGAACTTCATTAGTTGATCATGTTATCAGTATAATTACTACAGACTACATTTTGCCCTTGGTTATTAATGCAGTAGACTTCTGCAACTTATTCTTAAGAGAACTGCCTGAAAGGACAAGAACTCAGTTTAGCTCTGGAAAAATCTTGGTTCTTCTCTTGCCAAACTCATCATTAAATTCTCCTGGAAATGCTTAGAATATTTTGTATACCTAGCTGCAATGGTTTTAACCCTCTACTTTGGGAATATTTTGCTAGACATCTTTGTTTTGTTATAGTTTTTATAGTTGGCTCTCTCTTTACAGGATATACTTTGGGTTGAATTGTGTCTCCCAAAAGATATGTTGAGTCCTAAATTCAAAATTTAATAATAATAATATAACAGTAACAATAGTTTAAATTAGTTAATATTGTTATTTTTAATAAATTTCATTTTAATAATTTATATATAAACCAAATGTGCCATATTGTATGATGGGTAGGTACTTTAAGGAATTTTGGATCGCATTTAAAAATAACTTGTATAAGAAATGAGAGCCAAGAAAATATATATAATTTAACCATATTGTAGGTCCAAAGATACATGTCAGGCTTTCTAATCTTTTTTAAGTATACTTCATGCTACCAGCTATGTTAGCTAACCCAGGAAAAGCTCAGAAACTCAATATATGTAAGACACTAAAAAAAGTAAGCATTATTTTTTATGACTTTTCAAACTTTTACTCCAAAAATAGAGCAGGCATTATAAATAAGAGCTTTATAGTTTTTCTCTACCCTTTGTAGATGGTGAACATAGCAATCAGGATATAGTCTAAAAATTGGCAATATAAAGGAAAAGAAAGAGAAACACAATTCTTAGCTAATTTATAGAATTGGCTCAAATAATAAGAAGCTGGTGTTACACAAACAAATCTTGTGAGAGGGAATGAGATTGGGATCATGACTGTGAAGACCAGAAGGGCTTAAGGACAAAGATATTTCTTGGTATAAAGTATGTTATTATTGATGACTGTTTTTGAATAGTTATCTTTGAACTAATATACAAAGAAACATCCTTAACACCTGTGTAATCCTCCATTGTGCACCTGGATTTTAGTGGCCTCATGATTTGATATGAACAAAGAATGATCTAAACACAGTATAATTTTAGTTTATTTATGTATATATATAATATATATTTATATAAACATATTTGCCAAGCTCTCATAGTTATTTTTGGCTAATTTAATTATAATAGAGATCGTAATTTTGTGGTTCTTGTTCTGAGAGAGAGAGACAAAGCTGAGGAGAGGAGAGAGAGAATCTTAAGCAGGTTCCATGCTCAGTGTGGAGTCTGATGTGGAGACCATGGGATCATGACCTGAGCCTAAATCAAGAGCTGGACGCTCAACTGACTGAGCCAGCCAGGAGCCTCTGATTTTGTGGTTCTAAGGAAGAACTATCTATGTCTTTTACTTTATGCTAGCTAAAGGAAAAACATTTTTGCAATTAAGATAAATGAGGATGCTTATTTTTGCCATTCAAACTTCCAAATCCTTTGGTGAAGAAGGTATTGCACTATTAAAATTTACTTGTTTGATTTGGAGTTACTGCTGTTAGACATAATAAGAGTTTTGAACTTTGATTTTGACTTACTTGTTTGCTAGATTGATAGCATTGAAAAATTCATAGCTTTTTAAGTAGAAAGTTGCTAACAGAAAAAACTGCACTTTATAGTCTTTGAGACAGTTTTGGTTACAATTTCACATTTGGCTGTCAGCATTCAGAGACAATTCCAATTAAGGAAAAATATTTCTCTTTGAACTTTCTAAAAGGCATTAAGTGCCTTTCCATGAACCAAAGCCTAGCTTGGCATATACATATAGCTGTATATAATCCAAGCCCTCTCCAGTAGCACAGTAAGAAGGTTGAATTACCTAGGAATTTACATTTCAGTGACATTTTATGTACCTATCAACATTCTCCCCATTTGTTTTTATTCCATTACTGTCTACGTCCAAATCTTCATTCCCATGATTACATTGTACTTAGCATGTTAGAAGGAGTACAAAGCACTATAACTTATGATCTTTTTTATTGAAGGGCAGGGAGCTATCTACATGATGTGATTTAGTGGGTTTTGTGAGGTCCTCTTATGCCAAATATCTCTCTATTAGCTAGCCCCAGGACTCGTATGCCCCCGTATTTCTTTAAATATTTTTAAAAATCATTTTTCTTCAGAAAAAAAGTATATGAATGTAAATATGTTACATAGGAGTAACAATCATTCTACACAGATTACCTGCCAGAGATCAAGCCTGTGAAGAAATGAGCATTAAATAAGAATCTTGACAGATGAAAGGGAATGATATGGTTTGAAAAAATATAGATCACTATTAGTAGTAATCAGATAACAGAATCACAATGAAGGGCTTTGAGTCCCCAGGAGTCCATGTGAGAATTCCAAATGCTTAGTGGGAATTTGTAAAGAAAAAGGGGAAAGAAAAATTAAGACTCTATTTTGTGCAGTGAATCCTAGTGGCACATTTAACAAATATGTTTTTAATAATTCCAAGTGATTTCTCTTCATATGTTGGAATTTATAATTATGCTGAATTTGAATCAAGTTCATGGTGAAGTGATAGGAGGACCCTTGGTTAGTGAGTAGACACTGCTAACCATCCACTCAGCATCTGCTTCTCAGCAGGGCTTTGTGGTTTGTCATTCGTACTAGGAAGTCTACCATAACATGGTGAATTATTTTAAAATGGTCTCATTCGTAAAACCTTAAGTACCCAGGACATATGTAACTCTGGAAGGAAATATGATTTAAGAATAAGCCAGATATACTTACAAACACTTCAAGATTGTAAAGTTTTTGAAGTTTTCAATACAGAATATCAAAAATTGACTCCCTGAAGTCAGGGTGTTAAAAAGGGAAATGAGTATGTGAAGTTCATTTTATAGGTATATTCAATGTTTGAGTTTCTTTATTTTTCTTTTCTCTTTCTTTCCTTTGTTTTCCCTTCCCTTTCCCCCCTTTTCTTCCTCCATTCTCTTTTTTCCCTTTTGAATGTTTATAGTGATAAAAGCAACCATCTCAGGCAACTTGGCTGCAATAAAGAATTTTGTTTGTTTGTTTTATAAATCTGTGCTTCTCTCTCATATTCTCAAAAACATTTGTGAGGAGAGGAGTTTGAGTAAGTTAGTAGGAACAATAAAGAGAAACTTGACTTTCCTTGTAATTTTACAAGCCATCCGGTAGTGTCACATTAGATCTATAAAAGTATTCATGGCCAATTTTGCAAAGACTGAATTAATTGGCATTTATATCTCTCAGGCTATAAGAGAACCTAATCAGTTCTGTGGCCTTACAGTACTTCTTGCTTCCACTTCTGTTATAGTTCAAAGTGAATATTTAAAATATTCTATGTTTATTGTCCAATTTTTTGATATGAGATCACTACTTATTTTGTTAGCATTCTGTCTTCAAACCCTTTTCTCTGCCTGGTATCATTAACCTTGCTTTGTAGATAAAGAGACACAGAGGTCAACAGTCTTGGCAAACTGTTTTGTCTACTCACTGCTGTTGTTAATATTAGATAAAAGTAGTGAACAAATGCAGCTTTTTTTCCTTGTTTACTTCGCATGAAGTTAGGTCTCAATTATGCACTAGTGGATTATATGCTGCAGCAACACTGCACAAATGGAATAAGCCATGATAAAGATGATCAGGGTGTTACCAAAACAGATACATATGTGTGTTTACCTATAGCCATAAACATTTGCATCTGCATTTATAGAACCATATATTCTGATTTTCATGCCACTATTATCTTCTGTTTATTTGAGTGGCTAAGAGCAGATGATCCTGGAACTTAGTGTATAGAATTCAGAGGGCTTTTTTCCCCATCATTAGCTCCATTACTTTTCTATAGCCAATTTTAATACTTCTACTGATATTTTAAAATATGTACAAATTTTTTTTTCTGGCCAGATAAAGACCAATTTTAAGTGCTAAAAAACCTAGTAATTCAAAGGCTTTCAAATATAGTCTATTGTCCAGGGCTTTCATGGTGCATTTCAACAAAGAGAATCTCTGTGCTCACTCAATTTGCAAACATCTGGAGGAAAATAATGTGATAATTAGGAGGCAACATGGGCTCATCAAAAACAAATCATGCCAAACTAACTTAATTTCTTTCTTTGATTCCTTAACAAGCTGAGTGGGAACACAGTGGGTATTTTTATTATAGAAATACACTTGATGTAGCTTCTGAACATTCTTAAAAGATCTAGGGAAAATTCAGTTAGGTAAAATTATTTGCTAATGTACGATATCTTTGTAGAAAGGAATAAGCAATGATTATTTATCTATGGTTCAATATATAACTAGGAGAGACTGTTGGGTAAATTTATTTTACTAATTGTATCTTCATTAAATATCTTAAGTTCTTGACTTTGGCTGAAATGTATTCTATTTCTTATAGTTTTTTTTAAAGGTAATTGGATATAACAATTTGATTTTTAAAAATTAACATTAGTAGTTTTCTTTCTAGAAAGAAACATATACCTTGGCCATTTTTTTCACTGGAAAACTGTGAATATAATATATGCATATATGTGTATATATATACACACACACACCACATGTTTAAATTATAAACACACACGTATTATAATATATATTTTTTCTCCCACAATCTCAGTTTCCATATACAACCAGTATTATCTTGATAATTGTTCTTTAGACTTATTTCTGTTTATATGATTTATGGTTTTATAAAAATACACTATACTTACTATTTGTAAATTAATTTGTTTTCACAGAATTGAATACTATTAACCATGGTTCCAAGTCAACAAATGAGCTTCTGTAGCATAATTTATAATGACTGCCTAGTATTTCAGTATCTGGATATGCTGCAATTTACTGACGGATCACCTTTTTAGATAGATTACATCTTTGTTGTTGTTGTTACTATAAACCATACCAGGATAACTATACTTATAGTTACATCTTTCTGTTATCATAAGATAAATGCCCAGATATTGTATTATTGGATCAAAAATATGAACTTTATAAGAACTTGATGTATGCTTCCTAATTGCCTTGCAAAAGTTTAAGCCAGTTTACATTCCTGCTGATTGTTTGTTAAAGGAATTTGTGTGTGTGTGTGTGTGTGTGTGCGCGCGCGTGCCTATATATACATATGTATATATACAGGCATCTCTATTTCTTTCCCTTACCATATATATACATAAACATGTTTTTTGAGGAAAAAGGAAAGTTCCTCCCTGGGAAAAATGAAGTTAGCTGAAAATACTTAAGATGAAAGTTTTCATAAATAACTGGGTGTCATATGGAAACCAAGTTGACAATAAACTATTCAAAAATATTTTAAAAACCTCATGTTTCCTTAGGTAGCTGTGATGAAAGAATTCCAAAGTGTAGCCTTAAGTTGACTTTTCTCCTCTTTATTCCTAAAAATTTATCAAGAGGAGAAATTCATTTTTTTGTGGCACTTGTTGTTTTTATTGAATACCCTGAAATAAGAATTATTCTATGCCTCAAAGTGATATGAAATTATACTTTTCGTTAATATGTGAAACAAACCAAGTTCTTTTAAATACTACTAAAAATGGAAGATTCTGTTTTATGCTTCAATCCTGCAGCAAATACAATTTCTTAAATTCTACTAGTAAGTGGCTCTGATTTTCCATTCTTTTCCCTTCCTCCTTTTTGCTTGTTATGCCTCATTAAAATTTCAAACGGAACTGTGTGACACTGATTGGAATTGTTTCTGTTGGGAGAAATGTACACACTAGATGTGCAGCAGAAATTCATCTACATTTGAACCCTGCTATTTGTTTGACACAATGGATTTTCAGGAATGGGATTGCAGGACAGGAATGGGATTGCAGGAATGAAATCTTTACTAAAATTGCTATTAACTCCCTGCAGGAGGCAGTGTGAATGGCAGATAAACAGAAGGTTTGAACCCTCAGCTCTGCAACTTATTGGCTATATAACTAACCTCTCTAAGTATTTAGTCATCTGAAGGATGTAATAATATGAATACCTTAAGGCTGTTGAGAAGTTTCAAAAAGTACCTGGGACCTAGTAAATTCTCAATAAATGTTAGTCTTTACTGATACCGCTTCATGATCTATACTTCCCTCAGCTGGTAGAGGATAACCTTACCTAGAGTCTTTGTAAAATTTCTACTCTTTCCCCCAGATTATTGCATTACATTGGAGCAAGTATATCAGAATTGGTAAAGTAACTCTTGTGTCAATATTTTCCCCTCCTTCTTTCCTTCCCCCTCATACCTCTCTTCCCTTATGTCATTTCCTTCTTTCCTTCCTTCCTTCCTCCTTCCCTCCCTCCCTCCCTCCCTCCCTCCCTCCTGCCTTCCTTCCCTCCTTCCTTTTTTTCCCTTTTCCCTTTTTCCTTCCCTAGTATTCATTGTGCACCAACCGTGTTCTGTACTCTACTAGACATTGGAGAAGGAAAAACTGAATGAACTCTTTTGAAAGAATTCATTGACCAGTGGAGACAAATATTAATCAGATAACCATACAAATAAATTTAAAATTGCAAGGATGTCAAGCGTTATTTAAATTAGAGATACATGGGTTGTAAGAGCATTTAGAAGATTAGAAAGACTTTTCTGAAGAAATGAAACAGGGGTATAAAGAAAGTATAAGGGTTAAATAGGGGAGGCAGTAAGCTTCTGACTAGTCTCCTTATTTCTGCCATTGACTCTTATAGTCTATATTCTCCACAAGGAAGCCAGAATGATCCGATGAAAATGGAGGTCAGATTACATTAAACCTCTTCTATAATCTCTCTTCTTATGTGTCCCCATTTTATAGTATATCTCATAGTCCTTAACTCGGCTTATTGTGTCCTAAGTGATTGGTTTCTCACTACCTATCTGGCCTCGTCTTCCTGTACTCTCTTCTTACATACTATTCTCCATGTACAGACTGCTCTGCAAAGAGGCCATGCTGCCCTCCTTGCTGTTCATAGAACACACAGGTAAACTCTACCACAGAATCTGTGATCTTGATGTTCTCTGTGCCCCCAAATACTCTTCCCCGGATGCCCTTACACCTTATCAGTGAGGTTTCCTCTGATGGCCCTATGTAAAATAGCAACTCAGTTTTCATCAGCCCTCCACATCACCCTCACACTATATTTACTGCCACTTTCCACATTATAAATTCACCTTTTTGCTTATTTTTGGTTCTCTCTCCCCATCTCTACTTACCTTGTTGAAAATTCTGTGAGATCAGGGGTTTGTGTTTACTGCTGAAGTTCCAGTTCCCAGAAAAGTGCCTGGAAGGTATTAGATGCTCATGCAGTATTTGAGGAATAAATAGATGAAGAGACATGGGGAAGTGAGCATTTAGGACAGAGGGAGAAGCATATGCAAAGGCACCAGGGTAGGTAAGGGCATGCCAGCTGACAGCTGAGAGAAGGGCAGTGCTGATGTTGAGTAGAGTTAACAAAAAAGTGTGTGGAGTTACAGAGGCTTTAAAAAAAAAGTACTAAAGACTGGACCATGCAGTTGTTAAAGATTTTTCTGAAATAATGCCATTTGTGATAATATGGATGGATCCCAAGGGTGTTATGCTAAGTGAAATAAGTCAAACAGAAAAACACACATACATGATATCACTTATATGTGGAATATAAAAACAAACAAACAAACAAACAAACACTGAGCTCATAAATAAAGAGAACAGATTGGTGGTTGCCAGAGACAGGGAGTGCAGGGTGGGTAAAATGGGTAAAGAGAATCAAAAGGATAAACTTCCAGTTATCAAATAAATATGTCATGTGGCTATAATGTATGGAGTGGCATCTATAGTTAATAATACTGTATTGCATATTTGGAAGTTTCTGGGAGAGTAGCTCTTAAAAGTTTCATCGCAAGGAAACAAATTCTGTAATGCTTGGTAATTGGTGTTAACCAGACACAGTGGTGATCATTTCGCAACATATGGATATATGGTGATCATTTATATGGATATAAGATTGATCAGGGACAGAGTGGATAGAGGTAGATCAATTAGGAGGCTGTTGTAGTAGTGTTTCTGTGTTAAGAGACCGTGGCAGCTGAGCCAGTGGCTTCAGCAAATCAGAAGAGGAGTGAATGGTTTAAAACCATTGGTTCTCAACTGTGGTAATTATGCTTCCCAGGGGAAATTTGGCAATGTCTAGCAACATTTTTATCATCTTAATTCAGTGGAGGGTGGAATAGGTAGGTTGTTAATGGCATTTAGAGAGTAGAGACCAAGAATGCTGTAAAATATCCAGCCATGCACAGGATAGCCTCCACAACAAAGAATTAATGATCCAGCCCCAATGTCAATGGTGCTGACACTGGGAAACTGTTTTAGAGGAACATGAGATAAAAATTCAGAACTTGGTGTGGGAATAAATATGGGAATTAAGGAAGTGAGATATTATTGGTATGTTAGATTTTGGGCTTGCATAAATAAATGGTTGAATGTTACAGAGGACTTAAAATACTACTAGGTTCTTCTGCCCATATTGAATCATTGATTTCTGTCCATCCTATATCTTGCGTTTTATTTGATAGTAACAACACCAACTATCATTTCTAATCCTTTGAAAAGATTAGAATGGTTAGTCATGTTTGTACTTTGTGATTGGGATGTGGGCATTTGGGGATATATTTTATGGAAGTGATACAAGGTAATGAATGACAGTGTATGACTTCAGATTTCACTCAACTAACTGATGTCACTGAGTTATTGACCATTCACACAGCTGGTATATGTGGCACTCATTCTCAGTGCAGAGATCAAAATAGCCATTGCATCTATCTGTTGGGAACATTAACATTCTCCTAACAGAATGTAGTTGTCCAGCTAGTGACTGGCTATGTAAAGCTAATTAAATATTTTATTAACTTTCTATAAGGAGCCCAAAGGTCTTTCGCGTACATCTTTTTCCCTTCATTCTCTTTATGTCCTTGTAATAACAGAAAGAGGTCAAATTAACCTTTTTTTTTCCTTTCTGTGGAAGAAAATTTGAGGGACTGAGATGTTGGTGAGGCTTACATTTCACTGGCAAACTGGGAAAGGAACTGGAAATGGGGAATCAGGATTTTGCTAACATGGTATTGTTTCCAGAAATATAATTGCTATATCATTATTTTTCATTTTGAGGGCCTCCTGAGATTATATAAAATATTTAATTCAGTATCTTTATATGTTGAATCTACATAAGAAGAACTAATTATATTCTATGTTTTTTTCTATGTTTGTTTGATTTTTTGCTAAACACATTATCCAGAATTCCAGTAATGCATAATTACATGTGCCTTTTTGAAGTTATCTTACCCCTAATTCTTTGTCTTCTCCTACTGCATATTTCATGGTGGGAAGCTATTACAAAAAGGAAATTATAGAATTAAAATCTTTTCATTTTATATCTTACTATTTTTAAGCAGGAAAATTTTAGTATGAACAGGAGGGGCGGGATCAGTGAATTCCTTCAGCATCAGTGGTTATTTTCTCCCTTTGCAAAGGATGTTAAGAACTCATTGAGTTTGATTTTAGAATTGTGTCTTCCCTGGTGAACACTTCTACATTTTTCCATGTATTCATGGCATAATTCTGAGGTGGCATGTACTTTGGAGGAGCATAATTTCATTTTGGAAGAGGTCAAGCTCTTTGTCTAGTCAGCACGCTCTGTCTTATGTCCTTGTTTGGGTTGCCCTCCAAATTTTCTGTTCCCCTCACTGCTTAACTTCTGTAATTTGCTCCTGTGCAATTTTTAACCTTTGTTCATGTTTAAGGGATGAAGTTTATAATTATATGTCCATTGTGAACCCTTCACTATGATTTTGCCCAATCCTTTTTTTTATGTTTTTTATGTTTGTTTAGGTAAAAGAGGCTCAGTGCTCTTTCTGATGTAATGAGATCGGTAATTTAAGCTTTATAAGTACATATATCCTGATCAAGCCCATTCTATCAACATGTTTCTGTGGTGTGGATTGTATCTGCATTGAACAACCTCACTGACCCCTATGGATTCATTTAGCTATGAAGTAGAATCATATAATAGTATAAATTCAGTGTAAGGAAGTATCGTAGAGATCTCCTATCTCCCAACCTATTTTTCAGATGAGAAACTAAGTCCAAGAAAATAGAAATAACACCTCACATTTGTATAACACTCTACAGCTTAGAAAATACACTGATAAGGGTTATTTTATGTAATTTTTTCTCAGCAGTTCTTTGTGGTAGGCTGGGAAGGTATTATTTAGCACTATTTTACCAATGAGGATACTAAGGTACAGAGAAATTGAGACTTGTCTCAACTACTTAGGGCAAGTTAGGTGGTGGTCTGATCTAAAAGCTGGCACTTGAGACTTCACTTGATTAGGTGGCCTTTCCACAATGTCATCAGTCTCCTGGACAGAGTTTCCCCAGCCACAAGCTGCTGTGCTATGCTGTGTTGAATACTGACTCTATTAGCACTGAAGGTCACTGAGGCAGCCGTTAACCTCTAGCTGTAAGCTGACTTCTTCCCTCAGCATAACACAGGACTGCTATTATTTTCTATATACTGTGACTTCAAGAAAGCTTGGAAGCACAGTCCTAAGCATATAGTGAAGGGAGACCTGCTTAAGTCATGGAATGAGTTTACTCGGCGATTACCAGGCATGTACAGCCTGTGAGTTCTGGACATGTTTCTATAGCATCTCTCCACCCACCCTCTGATACCTGTATCCATTTTCCTCTAAGAAACCACCCTTCCCCACTGTCAGTCTGTGTGGCCCCTGGAAGCCAACTAATAATACCTCTGACCCAGGTTGGAGGTGTGGGCCTTAGCAAGTCTGTGTGCTGTCTTCTTTTGTCATGGTAGTTGGCTCCAGAGTGGACATGGATTCAATCAGAGCTAACTGAGTCTCATGAGATATTCTCTGTGATTTTTGGGAAAGAGAATATTACTACCCTTTTAGGACTGAACCAGGATGCATGCAGGCTGGAGCTGCTACTACTGCCTTGACTTCTCCTGAAGCAAATCCTGGAAACTGAGGAGAGCTGAGGGATGAACTGAGCCCTGCTGATATAATATGATGTCGAACTGCACAAAAAAGTCAAAAATAATTCCACCCTTCAGAGTTATATAAACCAAAAAATTTTTCTCTTTTCTTGAAATAATTGGACTAGGCTGTTGACATTTGAAGCCTAAATAATCCGAATATATTACTTATCAAGCAAAGACAGACAGACAAGCAAACAAATAAACAAAACACTGACACTTTTTCACAAATGATGAAAATTTCTGATTTGTCACCTCAAAGGCTTGTAGAGATAGGAGAGATTTAGAAATGGATGCCCTAATTTGATCCAATCTCTTTCAGCAGAAGTATGTTTTTCTTGTACCTTTGAAAAGGTAATGTATAACTTATGAATAAAAACTATCAGTATAAAAAGTTTTACATAGTCTACATAAAAAGTTTTACATAGAGTTTCCAGAAGGCACTTTTATCACATCAGCTAGCTATGTTATTTCAACAAATAAATTTTTTTTGACACTGAACTAGGCTAGAAAATAAGCATAATCCTTGCCATCAAAAATTTTGTAACTTTAGTTGATAGAAAAGCATATTATTGTGTAAAGAAAAGCAAGTACAAGTATATACGTATATATATTGTATATATACATATAATACAATGTATATAACTAAATATGAGTGTTGCTGAGTAAGTCAAAGGAAGACAAAGCCATCAAAGATTGAAAAATGACAGTTGCCATGAAAGAGGCAGGGATGGAGTCCAATTTTTAGGATTTGGGCAGGTGAAGAAGAAGAAGTCTCTCCAGGAGCCAAGAATGCATAGCACAGGCAAGGACTCAGAGGAGAGAAAGGGGATTGAGGAAGGTAGTGAGTCAATAGGATGAGTTGTGGTAGAGGAGTAGGGTGTGGGAAAAAAGCAGCTTGGAAATTTCCATTTAGTGTTACTTTTGGGAACAACTTTGGAATAAAGCTCTTTGCTTAGGGTTTTTATTGAGAAACAACATTATAGCAATCCTTTTTTGAGCACTTACATATACCTGGCGTTAGGTTAAACCTTTCACAAGAATGATCTCACTTAATAATAATACTTTTGAAGTACATATTCCTGTTGTCTACATTTTGTGCAAAGTTGCATGTGTTTACCAAGCCTGTAAGTAGTTGAGGCAGAACTACCTGGGTCAGTCTGCCTCTGAAACTCATGCAGTTTCTCTGGTCATGAACTTACTTCTTTTCTCTAAGATGAACAGAGTGGTCACTTTGCACAAGTTGATATAGTGAATATTCATATTCTTGTCAAGTTTACTATTCAGAGTTATTACCTGCAAATTCTTAGAATGATTGGATTTCAAGCATTTGAAGAGCCTCTCTTTTAACATGAGATTCATTGTTGCTTCTTCTATACTTCAAACAAGACAACAAAATCTCATAAATTAGATTCAGCTAACAATTATTGAGAACATCACAATATCTAGAGATTGAGTTAATGTTCTTGTGTCATTATTTCATTTTTTTCTGTTTTTAATTTTTTAATGTTTATTTTTGAGGCAGAAAGAGACTGAGTGTGAGCAAAGGAGGGGCAGAGAGAGAGGAAGACACAGAATCCTGAAGGAGGCCCCAGGCTCTGAGCTGTTAGCACAGAGCCCGACGCAGGGCTTGAACCCACAAGCTGTGAGATCATGACCTGAGCCCAATTTGGACACTTAACCGATTGAGCCACCCAGGTGCCCCATTTCATTTTTTTCCCCCCAACAAACTGGGAAGGTGTCATTATTCCCATTGAATACACAATAAAACTGAGATCAAAAGTATTTAAATAGCTTGCCTAAGGGCCTATAGTGTGACTTGAATTTAGGACCTTTAAAGTTCAGTTCTTTCCCACTACTTTAGGCCAACAGTGGCTGAAGAGTATATCTCTGAAACTTGGCATTTGGATTTATTACTAGTTAGTGTGAAATATCAAAGTAATTATTGAATATTAGTGATGATTTGACAGAGGTAAGCCTTTTTCAAACTATAAGTTTGGATTTCCATTTATCTCATTATTTTTTCTAGGATCTGTCATTAAGTCAGGTAACAAATATCTATTGAGTACCTATTAGTAGGTGAAATTATGCATCAAGTTAAAAAGGCCTTTGTGTGGACCCTACACCAAAGGAACTTAAAATATGATTGACGTTCAAGGTGAAAAGTTATACAACAGTACATAAAAGGTTAAATAGTACGAATGATGAGTGATGTATGGGAGAACATTAAGCAACCATTGTAGGGCAGAGAATCTAACTAATTGCCCAATGAATGATAACATATGAATATTAAGAACTATGAGTTGAGAAGAAGAAAATAATTGTAGGCACTGAAATGGTCTGGAGGAGCTTCATGAAAGAAGTATTTGAACTAGGTTTTTGAAAGTAGGACTTGAAGAGATGAGGATGTCCTGAAATCAAAAAGAGTAAAAGCAGAGATATAGGGAAATACGCTATATACTCTAGGGAGCAGTTTGTCAGAAACCAAGATTTAAAAAGGGGAACAGAGAGGGATGAAACCGCAGAAGTGGGTCAGGACCAGCTTGAGGAGGTATTTAAAGGAAAAATAAGGGGTCTGGATTTTATGTTGTAGGCAGAATGGTGATTGGGAGGGGTTGGTGCACAGGGGTGGGGCGGGGATGATTTTAGCAGAGGAATTAAAGCATAAGGAGAGTAAAGAGAAAGATTCATTTGGTATATAAAAGATTGGGAAAGTTAGGTGACATAAAGAGGACCAATTAGAAAGTGATTGGAATAGGCCAAGTCATTACAAGTTATAGGGGAAAGAGGTAAAAGATAAGTGGTATTTCAAGGAGACAGTCAGACAAATTCAGTTATCTGACATTTTCTTCGACAAAGTAAACCCTTATGAAAAGTAAAGAGGAAGGAGAGAAGTAAAAAGATCAAAGAAATAGAAAAATCAAATACAACTTCAACTAATAAACTGTAATTGAATCATAGTTTAACAAGAAAACAATAGCAATAAGGGCCATTGGCAGGGGGGAATCAGTGAGGCTATTTGAATATAGATTTAATTTTAGGTAATAGTGGGTTATTGTTAATTTTTAGTTGTGATAATGATATTGTGGTAATAGAAGAGAAAGTTTTTATTCTTCAGAGATGTGTGATGTGTGCTGAGAAGTCTCATGATTATCTGCCCCTTACTTTCAAATTGCTTGGCACAATATATGTATATGTATACGTATATATATGTGTATGTATATACGTAAATTTGTACCTGTGTTTATGCCTACATCTTATCTGTGTCTGTATTTATATCTGTATTTATACCTATATCCATACCAAATTCATCCTTATCTCTATCCATATACAGACAGCTAGATTCAGTTATAGATACAGGAAAAGAAAATATGATATAATGATAAAAATTATTAAATCTAGTTTGCGGGTACAAACTGTGTACACACTGTTATTCTTTTAATTTTTCTATATGCTGAAGATTTTTATAGTAATAATTGAGCCAGAGGGAAGAGGGAGAAATAGGTCAGACGTGGGAGCCTAAAGCAGAAGCAGTATGAGTAGAAAAGAAGGAACAGATGTGCAGGGATAATTGGTAACACTGGGTGATTTGTTTAACCCAAAGCATCAGAGGACTCTCTTAAGCCTGAGTGCTGGCATGAAGGCCTTGCTGAAGGGATGTCATCACATTTTTTTTTGAAGACAGAAAGTTTTCAGAGGAAGTAGGTGGGGGGTGGGGAGGATACATTTGCAATTTCAGGAGGGGTTAGTTTCAAGTGAATCTGAACTTTCCTGTAAACACTTACTGGAGTAAAGTGGCTCCAAATTCTGAGGAAATCTGGGCTAGAGATGCAACTTTGTCGGTCACAGGGATGATGGCTGAAATTATGGAATCGGATGAAAATTTTGAGTAAAGAAGTTTTCAGAAGGAAAGCTTGACAACAACCATTGAGAAGTGCCCATGTTTAGGAGGTAGAAAGAAAAAGTGGCATTCAAAAAGCAGACAGAGCAGGCCAAGTCGGAAGGAAGGAAATAGCTTAGTGTCATGTGGAGAAATCATGGTCGGGCATGACAATTGAAGGAGGACCTCCATACGTGTTTTTGAACAAATGAATGGAGCTTGCAAAGGAGTGAAGGTCATCAAAATAAAAAGATGCAGAGCAGTTGAGAAAATTGGAGAGGGAAAAAAGGTAGTTCAGAGGCTTAAGAGATCACTTTTAACTCAGACTAGAGGTTTATAAGAGGATACGCAACAATCCTTTGGAGAAGCACAAGTCAGCATTAGGAAGAGAAGAAGCTGAGTTGAAGAAGACTCCTTAGTGAGCTTGGAGATAAAAAACATGGATTCCAGTCATGGCTCTTAACTCATAAAAGATTTCCCTGGGCTCCAATTTTTATTTTTCTAAAAAAATGGTTGGACCAAATGTTGTTCAGTATTTCTTCCAAAACACATTCAATTGGCCTTTCTATTAAATAAAAAAAACGTATTTAGACAGGACTGTTCAAAGTTCCATATTACAGTGTCATTTTGAGAATCCTGTGTGTCACATTTGTGTTGACCATTGAAACCATATATAGACCACTGTATTAGAAACATCTTACTCTCTTTTTTGCAACCTCACTGATTTATAATCAATTATTGGAATGGTTAATAAATATATCCATATATTATTTTGATACAAACAAAATGTGACTTGGTTGAATACCAAAACTGTGTTTTAAATCTTTGTTTCTAATATCAAAGATTTTTTTAAGAGGTAAGGAACTGTCATAGGAGGTTGCTATGCATTAGGAACTGTTTCTTATAGGAAGTTCGTGAGAAGACCTACTCAAAACTCTGAACGTTTTCCTTGTCCCATTATAAACTTTTCCAAACACTGTTGGGTCCAAATATGCAGAAATGAGTTATGCAGATGATACTATTCTACTTAAATGACAAACCTGGAATGATAAATGCCTTTCCTGGTCAATTAACCTCTGCTAGTGCTCTCAGTGACTAAAACAAATGCTGTGGAACACAGTCTCAAGTAGACTATAAAACATATGAATTACAGATCTTCTGAGTGGGATAGCGTTGCTTTAGAAATCTACCGATTCCTTTCAACTCTACGGTTTCCTATTTCTCAGAACATTTACCAGAGACTTGAATGGAAACTGGCTCATAACCAGTTTTCTTAACGCTTTCAGATCTTTGTTATCACAAAAAGAGATAAAAAGTCTGAAATCTTCCTTATGATTCAGACATCTGCTATTCTAGATCAATGTCAAACTAAACATTTTTGGAAAGGATTTTGGCAAAGTGCAGTTGTAGATTAACCCACACCATTCCGTTAGATAAGTGACATAATGAGGGATTTTAAAGAATGAGTCAGAGCCCTGGACTCTGATCTTGAGATGACCAATTTTCTCTGTGACCTTCAATTAGTTGCATAATCTTTTGGTCTGTGAATCAGTTATCTTATTTGGACACTGTTTTCTTGCTGGTTAGTTTGGGAATACTATAGGAAATATAAAGTGCTGTTATTTCTCATGTTTTGGAAAGATTCATTTTTTCTTTACCTTTTGCTAAGGAACCTCCTTCATTTTTAAGCATATGAGACATGACTGGCAAGTAAAGGATACATTAACCTGATGAGGAAAGTTAATCCTGAAAAGAGGGAGAAACCCTGTGGTAAGGGAAGTGCTCACATCCACATCATACTGAGTGTGATGCAGCATGGTAGGATGTACATAATGGGTTACACATCTTTAGGTCTTTGTCCCTGGTGCAGCCTACAACTTTATTGAATTTCATGGACCATAAGTCTGATTTTTCAAAAGAATATAATTATCGTGGTTTGCTGTCTTTGTGGCAACTTCTAATACTTGCTCTACTTCGGGTCCTTCTTTCTGCTGAGGGTAACTTACTCCACCCAGCCTAGTCCCCAGGACTTTTTCACTGCCCTGGAGGAACCCTGAGCAAGCACTTGTGTTTCTATCTTCTTCTTTTAAATGGCTCTTTCCAATGACATAAAGAAGGCTTCTGAGCACACTTTACCAGCACTTTATATAATACTGTACTCAGGTTTGAGGCTTCAGGTCATACAAAATTAAAATGTTCTTTAATTATCCATTTTGCTAGTTCAAAGCACTGCGTATGACTCTTCAAGTTCTGATTCACAAGTGTGTCTTCCATTCTTCCTACTCAGATTTTATGTTTTAATAACAGCAAACTAATAATTCCCTAGGTGGAATGTGGTGTGTTTATCATTCCTAAGTCATTATTTATGCTTCCCTTATTCTTGGGATACTTTTCCCATACTCTGCCTACTTTACTCATCCTGTACATCTCTGCTCAGACTTTCTTTTCCCCAGTATATCTTTCCTGACCTTTTCACTCCTTTCCTCAACTGAGCTAAGGTCTCTCTGCACTTTCTCTTGATACACTTACTACTTCTCATTTGACACCTCCCATCTTGTTTATATTTTGTTTATGTATGATATCTCCATGAAACAATGATCTCTTTGAGAATACGGGTCAGATTTTTCTTAATCATCCTATTCCGGTAAATTGCCCAGTGCTTAGTATACTAAATGGCTTATACATGGTTAAGTGAATTGGCCTACTTGGAAGGAAGAATAAAAATACATATTCATGCAATTTTTAATTTTTAAAAATGCTTATTCATTTTGTGTGAGAGAGAGAGAGAGCGCGAGTGGAGGAGGGACAGAGAGACAGAGACACAGAATCTGAAGCAGGCTCTTAGCTGTCAGCATGAACTGAAAGATCATGACCTGAGCTGAAATCAAGAGTTGGATGAGCCGACTGAGCCGCCCAAGCACCCTCATGCACATTTTCATGTACACTTACTGTCACAACAACTAATATATGGGTAGTGGGTCACTCATGTGTCACCTTGGACAAGGTAACAAGGGAATATTCATTGGATAAAATGAAGCAGGAATAGAAACCACTTGTTAATCTAGAAATAAAGGCCATATGTTGACAAACAAGTCTATATGGGAGGGGAAATGGTCGAAGCTGGCAACGATAAAGCTTTTTAATTATGCAGTATACATACTTAAGCTATTGTCTTACATAAAACACAGGAATGACTTCCAGGCCTCCAGTGCTCCAAATTACCACAACAGCAGCACCATCCTTCTTGACTCTTTGAGTAGCAGGATTATAAGGGAGAATGGCCTGACACTAGTAGGCAGATTGCCAAGGGGCTGGGAGAGGTTACTGAAGCATTTTATTACTGACACTGAAGAAATGATTATAGATCTTGAAGCAGAAGAGCCTACCATACCGTGGCAATGAGATTCATTGGTTTCCAGAGAGTTGCACTTTTACTTAAAAAAAGATTTTTTAAAATGATAGCCAAATGCACTTCAATGGATTAAAAAGAATAACCATTTTAAAAGCAGAAGGATAGGAGCTGCTAGAGAGTATATTCAAATCCTTGCTTCTTAGCAACCAGACCAGATTTTACCCATAAAAGAAAGCTAGAGCTACAACAACAACAACAACAACAACAATAAGCCTTTTTGGTCCTCTAGAGAATATAAAGGCATATTAGAGAAAAAGAACCACTTTGAGATCTTTAGATGAAAAGCATGGCGTGGGTATAAAACATTTTTATAAAAAGAGAAGGACAAGAAGTGATGTCTAGACTGGATAGGTTATCTTGGATATACATGAGAATAATTGCCAAAGTCAAAATGAGAGAAGCTCACGACAACTAGAATTATTGCAGTGTTCAGAAATTGTTATTACTCTTTATTATAATGGATAGGATTTTCCCCATGAATCCAACTAAGGAAAATATAAAGGAAGAATATGTGGATGACTTGGCAACTTGAGAATGTTTCCTCAAAAGGTTTTCACAGAGAAGTGAGATGAAAAGATGCAAATAAAAACGTCACTAATGTGTTACAGAGTTAGAAGTCATTTATCTTCAGATAAAACTTCAGTGAAATTCTACACAAGTACTTAGTTTTAGTAATTCAGCGATGTAAGGAACATTGGGGCATTTATGCATAGTTCTTTGTAACTTAAGGTCAGAAGAATCATCATAAATAAAACAGAAAACCAAGATAGAGCTAGAGAAAGAGAAAGAATTAAAAAGAACCCAAACCCTATAGTTACTTTAACTGTAACAATCTCTTTTTAAAGAGGAAATCCAGTGAAAAGAATGTCATTTTCTGGTCCTACAATTGAAAAAAATTTGCTAGTTAAATGAGCCCCTTCATTTCCCCTGAATTAAATGAGCCTTTTTGTGTATGTATAAGGAAAGAGAAGTATGGTGTGTGAATGGTTATCTTCAGGAAGACTTAAGTTTGTTCCTGGGTGATATATATAAAGATTAATGTATTAGAAAAAGAAAAAGAAAGAAAAAAAAGCAATAAATGTTGTCTGGATAATCAAAGAACCTGAGTTTGGAACTAGAATGTGTAAATGTAGCAGAGATTTGATGTCTTGGTCTGAACAGACTGTGGCGCAGTTGTTATCTACTGAGGTTATTCTGTGATGGCTGCATTTCCCTTGAAGCCAGACCCCATATGGGGTGGGATGATAAAAGCCTCATATATCTCACTATCATTAGGGTAATGAGATTGGTCAAGGCCACATGCATCCAAATTCTTGGCAAAATTTTAGATAAATCTTGTAAGCCATTCTAATAGCTTTGTGCTGTGTTTGGAAAGAAGAAGTAACAGAACCAAGCAACAAACAAAAGTGAATCTTCGAGTCCATTAATTAGATTCTCTTTCAGAAATACTGTTGTGTTATAAAAATTATTCTAAGAAAGGTTATTATTTATGTACATGATTGTAGAATTTTGTGATCAGAGAAAAAATTAATCATATATTTATGAAAATCCAATATGGAAACAGAAAACAGTATGCAACATTTGTTTCTTAAAGCATTCCTTTCATACACAAAAATCTCCAGTTTAAAAAACAAGTTTTAGTTTTGAAGATTAGGATACATGGATATTGAATATAGATTTCAGTACTTCTGGAAAGTTAGTTCTTGAACTGAGACCAACTCTTTAAAATTATAGCCAACTTATAATTACTAAAAAAGTTAAATTAGAAGGAACCATAATGAGTGCTTTCTGATATAAGGCTTATGACTTCTGTGCAGTTGAGGGAGATATCATTTCATTTAAAATCTTTGGGTAGATTTTCATAGCTAGTTAAAAATAATGCAGACTCATTTTAACTTTGATGTGTTAAAGTAATATTACAAGCTGTTATGTGGATAATTCATTGAAATCACTGAAATTGTTTCTTATATTGGTAGGTAATAACTACATAGTATTTTCTATAAAGTAGTGGCCACCGGTGAAAAATGTTCAGATTGCTGTCCAAAGGCTAAGTTATGATACAGTGCAGAGCAACACCCAGAAATAAATGAGAGTACAATCTGCAGTATATTACAAATGAGTCAATTTAAAGCCATGTGTAGACTCTCTAAACACAGTTGTAGCTACACAGACAAAGTGAAGTGGAGAGTTTAGAAATTATCTGGTACATTTATCAGCTTAGGCAGTCACTGTGGATAATTTACGTCCTACAACCCCTCTTCTTTCTGGGAATTAGATA
Organism: Hyaena hyaena; assembly: GCF_003009895.1. Classification (NCBI taxonomy): domain Eukaryota; kingdom Metazoa; phylum Chordata; class Mammalia; order Carnivora; family Hyaenidae; genus Hyaena; species Hyaena hyaena. The sequence continues at coordinate 72,169 of NW_024081221.1, read as the reverse complement.
TTCTTGGCCTGAATAACCTATATAATGGCTTTAAATTTATATATCTCTTTGCCTGATTTGGCTGTAGTGTGCTCAGGAAGCCAAGATGGATGGGTTGGTGAATCCTTCCTTTCTCACATTTTTATTCCTACGTCTTAGAAAAAAAAAGTATACTACTAACTTTTCTGGAACATCTCATGTTATAACTCTTACTGATAATAGTTCAGTAACATCACATTGACATAATATTATTATAATAGATTCAATTAGAGAGTGACATTATAGGGCTGGGACTTGTGCTCATTAAGAGACTTCACGTGGAAAGTCATTCCTAGTAAGAAATTTTCTAAAATTATAAGAGTTGAGTTAAATTCAATTCAATACTGAATGAAAAGCCCATTGAAGCATTAAAACTGTACAGTGTTTTGTAATTACTCACTATTCTCAAGACATTTAATGCTGCATTTTGCATCTAGTACTGAATGTTGTTCCAAATGCAGTGCATCCCTATGAGCGCTCCAAGATCTGACCAAAGAAAACAACAACAAATATTCTGAGGAAGATATTACAGAGCTAAAACAGAGCAGACAATCTGGAATGATATTTATAAAAATATTTTATAAGCATAGGTAATAAAGTCCATTACTGTTCTCAGTAAGTTGTCATTTTACCAGCAAAAGAATAGACTAAATATAATTTAAAAATATTGAACTAATTTTTATAAGTCTTGAATTTTCCAGTTCTCTTTTTGCTTGTGATGTTAATGATCCAAACAAAGTCAACTACTGAAGATTATGCATAATTCGACTTCATTGTTTGAAAGTGCAAATGCAGAGATTTTTTTCCAGCATGCCATTATTAATAGAATTAGTGCTATTTCAACTTTTTTCACTTTCTTTGATTTGTTTTTTTGTCAGTAGCGTGTCCATGAAATTAACACTCACAAGCAATTTAACAATTTCACTTACCCCATTGTTAAATTATTCACAAGTACTGTGGTCACCACCCACAGGGCCATGGATTATTGGATATTCCAGGTAGTAGCTAATTTTAATTGTTTTCCATTCTTTTCTAATGTTTTCATTTTAGAAGCAAGTTATACTTTATTACTGTTGTCAGGACATGAAGTTGGAAACCATAATTCTCATTTAATGTGTCTTTACATTACATTATTTCAAATGTATTTTATCAAGATGAGCATTACATCTTTCATAGCACAAAAGATATTAGCCCCTGGTCTGACAAAGAACACATTATACATTTGTAGGTTATAGGATATTCTTTAGTAAACCCTGAGAAATCTACAATACTGATAAAGAGCTAGAGACTCATATATCTCTGAGACCTTATATCTTTCATTCAGTGAGCTGCCATCAGATGGCTGTGGCACACTTTGAAAATTGCCTTGTACTTCATTTTCACTTAAAGAAAAGGTGGTTGTGAAGCAGGGATTTACTCATAATTGAAATTTTTGTCTTCTAATTAATCTGCTTATTTAAAGTCTCTTTACTTAAAATTTATTTAAAATAAATATATTGAATTAAGAAAATCTCTTTATTATGACTAAGCAAAGAATTTTAGCTTGAAGCAAGTTTTAAGATAGAAAACATCTCACAATTCATTCTATAGTATTTTCTCTGTCAAGATTGCTATTTACTTCTGTTTTGTTGCTCTTGATTCTGTTGTTCACCTGTTTACATGTAAGTTTATCTGTAACTCTGTGTCTTGGGGTCTCTGTGTCTTTTTCCCTGAAAGCTTCCCTTCTGGCTAATTTGAAGCTTGCCAGAGGTGAGTGGGCTCTCAGTCACTTTAGGTGCTGGTCTTTGATTTTTCTCGCTTATATGCTTGGTGGTGAATTGCCCTGAAGCAGCTGGAACAGTGACTGGAGTGTTATCTTTCTGCTCTGAATTCCTCATGTTTCCTCTGAAGTAGAAAGCATTCTTCTCAAATAATGGTCGCTATGTACTAGCTTTCTTCTTATATGTTAACATGGTGTCAACTAACTCTCAAATCTCCCTTCTGAACACAAGAAGGATTTCCATGGTGTAGAATGGGAAGTATAAAGTAGGGCTCTGAAAGCTTCCAGAAATCTTCCAGTTTGTTAGAAGATTTTTAAATATATTTTTCTAGAAATTTTTGGGGACATGTTCTGTTTAGATGACCATCAAATAGACTAAGTGCCTAGTGATGAAAGGGAAACATGGCAAATGTATTTGGGGGAAACTTATTTACTACTCTGTGCAATGTTGTATCACTTTGGCCATGAAAGTATGGATGATTCTTTTTCAAATTGCCATGGATTCATGTGTCTAGTGGAATCTATAATTTTGCAGACATTATCAATGATGAAGCCATGCAACCAAATAAGTCACATGAACTCAATGAATAATGATGAAGTTAATATAACCATAAATGGTTTTATTAAAATAAGAATAAAAGCAAGTGAAGGCTGCAGTCAACTCAAGACATTTCTGTTTATGATCTGGCAACAAAGCTTCCTTCCCTAAAATTGTGGGATTATGAAGTACATCTGCATTGTACTTCAGTGCTGTGACAACCAAATTTAATAAAATACTTAACTTCAGCCTCAGTAAGTTCTAGTAATATGCCAGTATTTGTTTATGAATTCCAAACTTTAGAAACATTTAATAAACCATTCAAGAGGATATTTAGTAGCTTGCAATAGTTTGTAAAAACAAATTTCCAGCCAATTACCCATATGAACTGAGGAAAGGACATATAATTTTGTAAGGCCCATGGCTCATCAGGCTGGCCCTGTGTGAACTGAAAACAACACACATATTTGGCAATTACCATTTTGTTTGAACCCTCTTTTTGCGGATGAAAAAATGAGGCCTACTAATGGAAGTAGTTTGTCAGATTGTACTAAAGATAAATATTTTTCTCTATTTTTGGTGAAGTATTTGCTTAAGAGTCTGAACTTTCAGGTTATATGCTGGTCCCAGTTTCCTTAGTTATTAAAAAGCCTTATTTAAGAGAATCTGTAAATAGGGATTTCTCCCCATAATGAAGCCTTTTATTCCATAATAGGGCAATTCTGAGTGTTTGAGAGTTGAGTTTGACATTGGGCTGAAATTTATCTCCTGGTAACTTTTATTTTTCCATTTTTTTGGATAAAGGTAAAGTTTCTTTCGTTTTGCTATCACACTTGTGTGAGTATTTCAGGCCCATGATATGGACACATCTGCATTAATTTTCAAATGAAAAGAATGAAATTTTTTGGAGTCAAAGGAGTCAAATCCTCCTTCTGCAGTTATGTGCATTATAGAAATTGTCCAGAAGATTTATTTCCAAAGAAAGCCTCCTCCTTGTTACTTTGTAATTTGCTTAGAGATGAGAATGGCCCAGGCCATGATAGGGTTTATATTTAAAGAGATCATCTTTGGCCCAAATCTCTGATAATTTTCCCAAGACTAAATATTTAAGAACTCTAGGGGCGCCTGGGTGGCTCAGTCAGTTAAGCGTCTGACTTCGGCTCAGGTCATGATCTCACGTGGGTTTGAGCCCCACGTCGGGCTCTGTGCTGACAGCTAGCTCAGAGGCTGGAGCCTGCTTCAGATTCTGTGTCTCCCTCTCTCTCTGTCCCTTCCCTGCTCATGCTCTCTCTCTCTGCCTCTCTCTCTCAGAAATAAATAAAAAACATTAAACAAACAAAAAAAACTCCAGAATCCAGAAGTTCCAACTCCTTCACCAAGCATTTTTGAATACTGAATACTTTCTGTCTTTTTAAAAAAATATTAATTGTTATTTATCTATTTATTTTATTTTTAAATATAATTTATTGTCAAGTTGGCTAACATACAGTGTATACAGTGTGCTCTTGGTTTTGGGGTAGATTCCCATGATTCATTGCTTATGTACAACACCCAGTGCTCATCCCAACAAGCGCCCTCCTCAATGCCCATCATCCATTTTCGCTTCTCCACCTTCCCCCCATTGATCCTCAGTTTGTTCTCTGTATTTGAAAGTCTCTTATAATTTGCCTCCCTCCCTCTCTGTAACTATTTTTTCTCCTTCCCTTCCCCCATGGTCTTCTGTTAAATTTCTCAAGATCCACATATGAGTGAAAACATGTGATCTCTGTCTTTCACTGACTGACTTGTTTCACTTAGCATAATACCCTCCATTTCCATTCACATTGCTGCAAATGGTAGAATTTCATTCTTTCTCAATGCCATGTAGTATTCCATTGTATATATAAACTACATCTTCTTGATCCATTCATCAGTTGATGGACATTTAGGCTCTTTCCATGATTTGGCTATTGTTGAAAGTGCTGCTATGAACATTGGAGTACATGTGCCCCTATGCATCAGAACTTCTGTTTCCCATAGGTAAATTCATAGCAGTGCTATTGCTGGGTCATAGGAGAATTCTATTGTTAATTTTTTGAGGAACCTCCACACTGTTTTCCAGAGCGACTGCACCAGTTTGCATCCTAACCAATAGTGCAAGAGGGTTCCTGTTTCTCCACATCCTCGCCAACATCTGTTGTTTCCTGAGTTAATTTTAGGCACTCTGACTGGTGTGAGGTGGTATCGTAATGTGGTTTTGATTTGTATTTCCCTGATGATGAGTGACGTTGAGTATCTTTTCATGTGTCTGTTGGCCATCTGGATGTCTTCTTTGGAAAAGTGTCTATTCATTTCTTCTGCCCATTTCTTCACTGGATTATTTGTTTTTCAGGTGTTGAGTTTGGTTAAGTTCCTTATAGATATTGGATACTAACCTTTTATCTAATACGTCATTTGCAACTATCTTTTCCCATTCTATCAGTTGTATTTTAGTTTTGTTGATTGTTTACTTTGCAGAGCAGAAGCTTTTTATCTTGATGAGGTCACAATAGTTCATTATTGCTTTTAATTCCCTTGCCTTTGGAGATGTATTGAGCAAGAAATTGCTGCATCTGAGGTTTCTCCTCTAGGGCTTTGATGGTTTCCCATCTCACATTTAGCTCTTTCATCCATTTTGAGTTTATTTTTGCATATGGTATAAGAAAGTGGTCTAGTTTCATTCTTCTGCATTTTGCTGTCCAGTTCTCTCAGCACCATTTGCTGAAGAGACTGTCTTTTTTCCATTGGGTATTCTTTCCTGCTTTCTCAAAGATTAGTTGGTCATAATTTGTGGGTCCAATTCTGGGTTCTTTATTCTATTCCATTGGTCTATGTGTCTGTTTTTGTGCAAATGCTATACTGTCTTGATGATTACAACTTTGTAGCAGAGGCTAAAGTCTGGGATTGTGATGCCTTTCTGTATAACTTTCTGTTATGTGTAGCAATGACTCTTTCTTCCTACTATCAACATATTTTCTGGAAGCACAAACAATATTTTGACAATGTAGTTATAATATTGGGAATTTGTTAAAATAGTTATCTGCAATCACCTTTGTCAAAAGCAGTCTAGAAGTCTTATCTGTCAGAAGCAGTCAACTGGTAGACAGTTTTTCAAGAGGTAACCTGAAGTGCTGAATAAGACTTGCAAATAGGAAAAAAAAATGCTGTATCACTGAGGCAGAGGTAAACTCAAAGTGCGGGTGCTATTTCTATTTCTTTAAAGGTTATGGGAATGACAGCTATTAGCAGGCTGAAGGTACAATTCTTTAAGAACTAATACACAACAGTCTTTGCTGCTTTTTGCCCTAAAATCGCACATCACATTTTATTTAGTTAGACAGCTATTGAACTCAAGAGAACTTTGGAATTTCTTTCAAGTTTCTTTTTTTACTTTTCTCTCTTTAGTGTTATAAATACATTGAATCTCTTGGGCACCATTTGAATTATTCTGTTAAATTCTACAAGATCTTAGTAATTGGTTTTTGGGACTTCCCCTATTATGAAGACCACTGTTAAATCTTAAGAGCAAAACCATGGTCATAGAAACAAGAAAATAAGAATGTATTAATATAAATAATTTGGAAGAACCATTGTTCGATTATCTCTTGGAATATTGGAGAGTATAGCAATATTGGGTCTAAATATATTTGTAGTGTTTTAATAAGTAAAAGAAAATATTAAAAATATATAAAAACCCTGTGGAAATGATATTTAAATTCTACTGAAGTTTATTGGAAGCATTTGCCTTAAATCTTTACCAATGGAAAGATAGAATGATATTTTTAACAGCTAAAGAATCATCCAAATGAATTTAGAATATATAAAATTGCAACTGAACAGGTTGCCCAATTGTTTTAATTAACTGGTAGAGTTTTAAAATGTGTATTAATTTTACCTCCTCCATATTAAAGAATGTTATTCTTTGAGAGAAAGAGAGAATCCAAGGAATATGAGACTTAAAACTGTTTCTTACTTTCATCCACTGAAGGTCACTTTATCCAAGGGTAAGGCTTTTCTTTCTCTTTTATTTTTATTGAAGTTGGACTGCAGCCTGCATAGACTTTCTTTTTCCTTTAAAGATACCGTTTTCTGCCTAATTGTGCCCAGCTTCATTTACACCCTGAAAAGGATTGTGTTTGAGCTTATAGACTCAGGAGACTCTTTCACTCAATAGCCCAACTCCAGCGACAGCCCTCTGGGATATTTGACTAAATGTAAGTGAAAGCTCATTGTGTTTGTCTCTGTGTTTCTTTTAAACAAAAGTTTAACTCAGGACACTATGGGAATATTTAAAGAAATTTATCTGTACCACGGTCTTCAAGATAAGATCTGAAAAATACTTTTTGGCCTGCAAAAGCATTCATCAGTCAGCAGAATTTCCAATAGCACCTCTAATGTTTTCCAGCCACCTTCTTCCCATATTAATAGGTAAAGGAACTACATCTGGCTACAAGAGATAATGATATTCCTTCAAAATTTTCCATAAAAACCCAACAGCAAAGGATTAAAAAGAAAAGGACAAACCAAGGAGAGCAAATTGATTTCACTTCCAATAGAATGCCAATTGCAATCAATTAGTGACTGTGGAACAATTACAGGCTAAGTCAGACGATGAGAATGCATTCAGGGGGAAAGCATGCTATGATTGAATTATGATGTCTGCCATGGGCATGGAGAGCAAGTCATATTTGAACATATGTTCAGTGTTGGCATATTCCACCTCAAGCTTAAATCCTCAACATCAGATTTGTGTAAGTTGATAATTATAGCGACCTGTTTGCTATTCTGATCTACATCATTCATCTTTTCTTTGTTTGGCCTGCTCAGGCCCAACTGATTCAAAAGGCCATTGAGTGCCCCAATAAGTGAAATATTAGAATCTGGGAGTCATAACTGAAGGTTCAATAAGAGGCCAGCTTTGTTCACTTGGTGCTCAAGTCGCAGAACTAGGGTTACAGCTTTGATTTTATGAGCATAACCTCACTTTGTGCTATAGCTCTACTTCAGCAACCTGGCTTTTTCTCCATTGGAAGCTTGTGTATGGTACTCCAATGCTTTTTTTAAACTACTTTGGTTTACCCTCTTTTTTCAGGCAATAGAGCCTTGGCACAGACCACAGACATGTAGTCAGATTTTATACACAGACTGAGGAACTTCCAGGACATCTGTCTTTGTGCAGCTACAATCCCTTAAAATCATGTCCTTCATACTTCATGTCCTTTATCTTGACTGTTGCTGGGCTGGCTCATTTTCTGGTCTGGTCAGTGAGGCTGGACTGTACCTGGTTAGCCTGCTTTTGCCACAAATTGATCTGCTGCTGCAGTGGCTCCTTTTTGTTTAGATATTGTGCCTTAGTTGTCTTTTAGGCTTTGAACTACTTGAGCCTTTATTAATTTTTGGAATGAACTCACAGTGCCTTACATGTTATTCAGCTTTGTTGAGTGTGTTGCTAAAATATAGATTGGTATTTCTATTGGATATGTGGTTTAAGACAGAAAATAAATAAGCTATCCACCTGGGTAAATATATTAATTAACAGGAGGGACTCCACTTACAGGATATAAGGCAAATCAAAGGAATTTATTTTAAATGTAGTATTAGGTTAAAAAATGCATTGAACAAACTCAGCCCATACCTGGAGTAGAAATCCTGTTATAGACTTTCACATCAAATAAGACAGACTTCTCCCCAAAATGGAAAGTCTGATGAAGAAAATTGGAGAATTGAATATAAAAATGGATAAAGTGCAGGTGGCTGTTACTTTGAAAAGTAAATACTCCAACTTGAAGCGATGGAGATGAAGAACCTGGAGAGGAGAATGCTGATCTAGTGAAGCAGATGGCCCAAACAAACACAAGCTAGGAAAACAAAGCAGAAAATCTGGGAGGAGAGCCAACATCTACAATGGACTAATAAAAGCGAACAAACACCTCGGCAACCATGTCATACAGCTAGGAACCTGAATTGGCACTACTCACCTCATTGTCTTGGACATATCAGAAAAAGCAGAGGGATCACTGTCTGTAAATGCTCACATTCACTGTGGACCAGTGATCACTGGAGAGAGTGAGAGTTCTCCTGGTGCCAGGAAGGCTCTGTAGGTTTGCATATTAGCCATTGCTGATGCTATTTTTATTTTAAATATATCAGCAAACCAAAGAAGTAACTTAAGATATTTCATTAAGAACTTGTAACCTACTAGGGGGCTGAACCTTTAAAGGAAAATGAAGAGACTGAACAAATGTCTTATTTAGGGATAAGTTTTTGTATCATATTTTTCATAAGTAGTTATGTTTGGGGATAGATGACATTTTGAGAAGTTTGAGGAGAGAGAAGAGCACATTAAAAACTCCTTTGCTCCTTCTGTATAGTGCTGCACACAGTAATTCAATGAATGATCATTTTTTAATGTTTCAATTGTACAATTTTAACAATGGATCTTATAGTTTATTCTATGTAATAACAATTCAAAATATAATCAGTCTTGACTGAATTAGTTTTTACTGTTTGCAATTTATTTACTGTTCATATTTTATAGTCATAACATAGAGAGAGGTTGGGTGCTTTGGAGATAGTCAGATCTGTCCTTGAATTCCCCTAACTTGCTGTATGACTTTGGCCAATTTACTTAAACTCTGTAAACCTCATCTTCAAATTGAGGATAATAATACTTACCTCAAGAAAATATTAAAACTATGAAATGAAATAGACATAAAGTGCTTAGTATAGTTTCTGGTGTGAAGCAAGCCATCAATAACTAATAGCTATTGACATTTTTCTGTCATTGCTACATATACATAAAAATAATCATGTAATTATTAGAATATTTCATAGAAACTAAAAATGAAACTTCTAGTAACTAATTATGATGGAATTAACATTTTGAGAGTTATGGCTTTGATAAAATCACATTATCAATCTTTAGACCTATCTAGAACTTATTTAATAAGGAAAAAAAATAGTCTGATAACTGCCACCATATGGACAAATTGAGATATGAGGGAGGAAGCATCTGGTATGTTAAGCCTAACAGTCAAATAGACTTTCACACCCTGACCCCAGACACTATGAAAAAAGGCATGAGCATTTACTTTAGATAGATATTTCTAAATTGTCTTCCAAACAGTTGTATCAGTTGTGTTACTATCAGCACTGCAAAAAAAAAAAAATAATAATAATAATAAGACTATTATTCTACATGCTTTTTAATTTTTGCCAATTTTATGGCTAAAAATCATATCTCATCATTTTCTTGGACATTTTCCTAATTAGTGAAGTAGAGCATACTTCTAATGGTATTGGCTATTTACCTGGCTTCTGTGAATTCATAGAATCATTCGATCTTATTCTTTGAGCATATTTCTATTCCAGTATGTTTTCTCACTGATATATAGAAACTTTTTATAGAGATATTGATTAATAAACTATACAGAAAATCCTTATCTCCAGTGTTATTTGCCTTTTAATTTTTTATTGTGTTGTATTTTAACCCCTAGAAATTATTAGTATTTATTTGAGTTTACATCTTTTTTTGTTGTTGTTTATTTATTTAATTTGAAAGAGAGAGAGGTCTGGGGAGGGGCAGAGAGAGGGCGAGTCAGAGAATACTAACCAGGCTCCCCATTGCCAATATGGAGTCCAATGCAAGGCTCGAACCCATGAACACTGAGAGCAGGACCTGAGCTGAAATCTAGAGTCAGATGCTTTCCCAACTGGGCCACCAGGTACCCCAGGCCTCTGGGTTTTATATCTAATTTAAGAAGATGTTTTAAACTCCATATTTAAAGATAAATCTATATTTTAACTGTGTTTAAAGTTTTAAAAAATGTCTATATTTTTATCTGCAATTGATTTTTAATACTATGTAAAAAGAGGTCTAAATTAATAATTCAACTTACTATGTTTTCTAAGATAACCACTGCTTCTTACGTAATTTTGAGTAGTCCAATTTCTCTCCACTCATTCGAGTATTATATTTATTAGTATTGTATATTATTGTGCCCTGTGCCAATAACAGCATCTTATTGAGTATGGCTTTATGGTATATTTTAGCATAGTATGGCAAGTGCTCACTATTATTTTTTTATTTTTTAATATAATTTATTGTCAAGTTGGTTTCCATATAACATCCAGTGCTCATCTCAAGTGCCCTCCTCCATGCCCTTCACCCATTTTCCCCTTTAAATGACAATCTCACGTAATTCTTACTCTTTTAGGTTAAATTTAGAATATACTTGTAAATTCTATTAAAACCCTACTTAGATTAGTTTGAGGCTTCAATTAGTTAAAAAATTGATTTGTGAGGCTTTGACATTTTAATTATATGGAATCTGCCATGTAAGAAAAACGTTGGTTGTTTTTTTTTTTTTTTTTTTTTCTGTCCATTAACCATTAGTAAACTTTCTAATTTTCTTGATATGGATCTTTAACATTTCCAATTGTACCCATTCCTAGGCATTTTATTATGTTTTATTTTTTGTAAAATTGGGACCATTATTATTCTTTAAAATTTTTTAAGCAATTATACTAACTAATCTATTTAAGTAGTTTTTTACAGTAATACATTTACAGAGTTTTAAAATCAAATAATAAAAATACCTGTCCTTGGATCTAGAACACTGATGGGCTGGAGACAGGTGTATGGGTCTATTCCCAATAGTGTGTTCAGGGGTTACACATTGGTACCTTTAAATCAGCCCTGGTGGGAGTATTTCAACCACAGAAATTGGCACATTCTAAAAATCAGGGTTTTGGTTTTTTTTTCCAGAGAGCAAATTTTTAAAATTTCCAGCCTACCCCTGGATCAACACTACTCCACCCGAATTCCCAACCCCAGAAACAAAAATTTTTCAACATTTTTAGCAGTTTCTTTGGCTATGTTTATCTATTTCTGAATATCATGGTTTACTGGTAAAATTTTGTTATTATTGTTCATTTGTTAGGCAATGTCTATAGTATTTACTTTCTCCTCTGGGTGATGAGAATTTCATGTTCTTACATGGTCACTCTCCTTCCTACCCCATTATATGTACCCCATTATACATTTTAAGTTAATTCATTATTTAGGCACATCATTATGATTATGCTAATATTTTTCACATGAGCTATGTTGTATTCTGTAACTTTGTTTCCATTTTTATGCAAACTATTTGTCCTTATTCCATCCAGTTAATAATTATCTTATTTTTCCCTATTTTTAAAATATAAACCTCCTACACTCACAACCAATGTTGTGAAACTCCTCTCATTAAAGCAAACACATTGGATAGTTAATAGTAGTTTTATCTCCTTTCTCTTGGACACATTCCTTTTGGAGCCTCCCTCTCCCTGTTCCATTCTGTTCTCTAGGTCTGTAGTAGCTACCATCCTTGGGCTTTCCTTCACCATCATCTGGGAATTCCTTTTACTTCTGTCCACTAGAATTTCTTTTCCTTGGGCTATTCCTTTATTTTGCAGCACTCTCAATTAGCTTCCTTTAGAGGTGGGTGGGAGGTACATTTTTTTTCCTGGGATTTTGCAGGATTGAAAGTATCTTTATTTTTGCCTCATAATTGCTTGATAATTGAACTAAGAATAGCATTCAATTTAGAAATCCCTTTTCCCTTGGATTTTAAAGACATCGCTCTGTTATAGCTTCCCAATGTAGTTAAAAAGTCTGATGCTATTTTAATTTCAAATTGTTTGTAGGTGGCCCCTTTCATTCTCTCTGGAAAAGTTTAAAATCTTTTTGTTTTATCCTGGGTTTTCTTACATCAAAATGATATGCCTCAGGTGGGCATTTTTTCCCCTTGATTTGATAGTTTTTTTGAGAGTGGGAATGCATGACTGGTCCCTTCTGTGATTTATTAATATTTTGAAATTGACATTAATAATATTTTGAAGTGTGTTTTTTTATATTGTCCTTTAGTGGGCCACGTCATTGAACTTTTTATTCTCAGATTTTCTGTTGATTTTCTTGGATATTCTAGGTAAGCAATACTATCAACAAGTAATGACTTTTTTCCTCTTGCATTTCCGTATTCATTCTACATGTTTTCTTGTCTTACCTCTTTGGCTATGATATCTAGACCAATGAGAATAGTAACTGCAGTAGCAGATATCCTTTTCTTTTTTATGACTTTAATAGGAATGTTCCTAATATTTTGCTCTGGAGGTCTGGGGCATATACTTTTCAAGTTAAGAAAGTTGCCTTCTATTCCTAGCTTCATATGATCAGCATCAGTAATAATTGTTAAGTTTTTGCTAAGTTATTTTGGCACCAAGTATTATATGTATATATTATATATATATGATATATTATATATATGTTACTTTATCATTCTTGGATAATGCATTTGAGGCTAATATGTGCTATTTTGTTAAGAAACTGGGATTGTTGCTAATATATTTTTTTAGGAATTTTATATAAATACAGCAATGATGTTCTGAGAGACTACCTTTACTGTAATTTTATCCTCCTGTTTTGTTATCAGATTATGGTAGCCTTTAGAAATTTTCTGGCCAGCTTTTTGTTGTTAATCTGACAATTTGGCTAGTTTATTTGACTATTACCCTTGAATGATTTACTGAGATTTTTAATAAGCCTCATACATATTCAAATTTTCTAATTATTGCAAAGGACAATTGGCAAGATGTATAATCTCTGTCATATATAAAATCTATTTATCTACTTATTGTAAAATTATTAATTGATTATTATTAAAATGACTAAAATTTTATTTAGGGGTATTTTATTACCTTATTAGTTTTACATAGAGGTGTATTAATGTGATTATAACTTCTGACATTACCTTCTTATGTGTCTAAGAGTGTTAACCTTGAATGCTTTGTTGTTTGGTATACAAAATGTAAATCTCTACGTGTATTATGTAGTTTTAATTACTAAAAATATACATATTATTTCATTGTACCAGTATTGCATTTTATCCAATAATAATAAGGTGCTCATAGAAGGCTTTCTTTGGAGCTTATAGGCAACAGTCAGCTGAAGTCTGCTCTTGGGGTAGAGAAATATGGTATATTTCACATACTTCTGGGCCTCACATACTACTAAGTTATCTCCTTGCCCTTTGAGGAAGTTTGGTTTGTTTTTCTCTGTCATGAATATCTAGGCTAAGTACCTTCTCAGGGAAGATTCTTCTTTGTTTGGAAAGTAATTCTTAAGGTTTTATCCTGGGAAGAAAATGCCAGTGTTTCTAAGATGCTTTACTTTTTGTCTTGGAGAAGGAAAGCCAATATTGGCATAGTAGGAGCTGTTTGACTGATGGTCTTTTAATTAATTGTCCCCAGGATTGTCCTGCTCTTTGAATTTGCTGACTAAGCTTGGTTTCTCTGGAGCTCCTTTGGGAAGGAAGGTTCTCACCTTGGCAGGGGCCTTTTTTTAAGGCACTTGGTTGGTGTTTTCTTGCTTTGATTTCTGTTTGATCCATCATTATTCTCTCTTCTAGAAATCCTTTATTTCTGGTTTGTTTCTGGTATCCTTTCTTCTTGGTGACTACAGTTATTGTTGAGTTGTTTTCTTAGGATCCTTTTTTTCCCTTTTATGTTGGAATTTATAAGAACATTTGTATTCAGTCTGGTATCTTGAATTGATCTTGTCACGTGCCTTAAAAGACCAGGATTTTTTAAAATGAATATAAATTATCTAAAATACCTAAATATAAGAAATACCATGATAATTACCCCTCCCCTCAAAGTGGTACCCACAATTTTAAATTTGTACAAGTTGTTCCCTTGCTTTTTGTAATGATTTGTTACTATATGTTTATATCTCAGTACTATATCTCATTTTGCATATTTTTTCTACTTTACATAAATGGAATGTCACCTTGGCAGCTTATGCTTTTGCTGTAGAAATTGTTTGGGAGATTCATCCCTGTTGATAAATGCAGTTCTGGTTTATTTGTCATTTTTGCAAAGTAGAGAATTCCCCTGAATAAAGATAGTGCTCTTTCTCTTATTGATGAACATCTGAGTGATTTCCAGATACTTTTCTTAGATAAATATATTTCTTCTTAGATAAAATACTGCTATTATTCTCTTACTTTTCTCCTAATGCACATGTGGCAAAAGTCTTAGAGTTTGTGCGTGGGATTAGAATGAGTGGATAATGAGATACATATCTTTGGTTTTGTAGATAATTTTTTTTCCCCAAAAAACAGTGGTGGGTGTGCCTGGGTGGCTCAGTCAGTTAAGCATGTCACTCTTGATTTTGAATCAGGTCATAATCTCAAGGTTCGTGGGATCGAGCCCTGCACTGGGCTCTGTGCTGATAGTGCACTATTTCACCCTCTCTCTCAGCCCCTCCCCTGCTTGTACTCACTCTCTCTCTCTCTCTCAAAATAAAAAACTTAAAAAAAAATGTTTTCCCATTTTGTATTCCCAAATGTCCTTTATAAAAGTTTGAAGGTCTGTACCCTCAGCAACATTTTCAAGTTTTTAAATTTCTGCAAAATGTTGTACACCAGGTTGTATTTTGTTGTGCTTTTAATTTGCAGTTTTTTTATTATTAATGAGTTTGAGTTTCTTTTCATACATTTATTCATATTTCTTCTATAAAATACTTCTTCATATCACTGGCACTTATTATTGGCTTTTTTGTCTTTTTATTTGTAGGAATTTATTAAAATGAGTTTTAGATATCAATCCTTCCTTGATGATATGTGTTGAACATCACATATACTACTAATATATCCCTGCTGGTTTTTGGTTCATCTTTTAATTTCTTCAGTAATTTTTTTTCATGGTGTATGTTCCTTGTGTCTTATCATGGAAATCTTTCCCTATCTTTAAGTGTTAAAGTTACTTGCTTATATTTTCTTTTACCAGTACCTGCCTAACCTTAGTCCAAGAGAAATGAGAATACAATAGCGTTCTTGCAGCCTCTTCTTTTTATGTTTAAACATAATTGCCTGGGGACACCTGGGTGGCTCAGTCGATTAAGTGTCCAACTTCACTTCAGGTCATGATCTCACAGTTCATGAGTCTGAGCCCTGTGTTGGGCTTTGTTCTGACAGCACAGAACCTGGAGCCTGCTTCAGATTCTGTGTCTCCCTCTCTCTCTGCCCCACTCTGCCCCACTAGCACTCCATCTCTTTCTCTCAAAAATAAGTAAACATTGAAAAAATTTAAACATAATTGCCTGTGTATACATTACAATATGATATACTCTCTTTTTCCATTTAACACATATTTCTAGTTGCCATGTGGCAGTGTTCTTTTCTAGCCATTATTTCAGTTTTGACAACATGACTGTCATTATTCATAGTGTATAAACAATAATGAGAAAATAATTGGTTGGGCGTGTGGGTGGCTCAATTGGTTGAGCATCCAACTTCAGCTCAGGTCATGAACTTAATGTTGCTAAGTTCGAGCCCCGTATTGGGCTCTGTGCTGACAACTCAGAGCCTGGAGCCTGTTTCAGATTCTGTGCCTCCCTCTCTGTCTCTGTCCCTCCCTCCCTCTGCTCATGCTTTGCCTATCTCTCTCAAAAAATAAACAAACATTTAAAAAAAGAAGAAGAAGAAAGAAAAAAGTAATTGGCTGTGCTGTTCTGACAAAGGTGGAAGCCATTAAGATGGACCAAAGCAGCAAATATTTTAGTCTTAATCAGATATTCATTATATTGATTATGAATTTAATTGTGAAGAAAATGAACAAAATTCAACTGCATGAAATAAAATGTTGGGAATCTATCATTGAAGACTTATCTAAAAGATGAGGTTTAATTTAGGACATTTTAACTTTAAGTTGTCAAATAAAATTCCTCTGTATCTAGAAGCCTTTTGGATGACTGGATTTAGAATATTTAACTGTGATTCATCATTTTAAGTTTATATTCTGGGTCTTTATTATGTGTTGTGATACTTGAAGGAAAATGTTTCAAAACAGAGTGTCATCAACTCTCTGATCATCAGCATATTAGAAATATTTTTCAGTACCACTTTTGCAAACGGTTATGTTAGAAAATTAATGGTTAAAATATTTATCTCATCCTCTTTTTTGTGTACTATGTAAATTATTGAAAATGAGTAGCATTTTCTTTTGGAGACTCTCACCTACTTTATACTTTTGTTTTTTGTATTATTTTTCTGGCACACAGAACAATATAGGGCCATTTATCCCCACACAGCCCACTCCATTCCCTGCTCTTTCTTTTTTTTTAATCCCAGCAGAATTTTTTAATTTTTAAAAAGTACCTTTTTAAGTTTTCACAAATCTACGAAGGACCTTTTTACTTTCTAAAGCCCTAATCTTCAGTCTCAACCTTTGCTTGACCAGATCAGTCTTTCATGTAAGCATACATTGGGCCAACCATTCTCTTAAAAATGACTTGAAAATTCCACAAGAAATAAATTATTATTTTAGAACACAAAACATAAGAAAAAGCTATAATGAAATGATCTGTATCTCTACTACCCAGAAATAACTAATGTTACAATTTGATATATACTTCTTAAAGTATTTATGTGTGAACATAGCCTTATTTTATTTCTCTTATGTACAAAAATTAATGGAATCATACTTGACCTATGTATGGTTTTATAATCTCTTTTTATTCATTTAACAGAGAGAAAAACTTACATCATGGGCATCGTTCCCTGTCAATAAATATACCTATAAAATTTATATTTTATATCTGCCCGAATTCAATTATGTGGATGTACCAAGACTTACCCAACTAATTCTCAGTTATTAGAAATTCAAGAGGTTTCTAATAACATCGGTTTGTTAAAAACATGTTTTGAGCATCTACCATGTGCCAGGGCCTATTCTAGGCAGTGGAGTTTCACAATAAACAAAACGGGTAGGTTTCTGCCTATGTGAAGCTTATTGTAGGAGAGTAGCATTCAAATTCACCCTTTTTTGGGTGAGCTTTCCCTCATGATCACACAGGTACCTTAATTTGTTGTCCACAGCTGATGGTTTTTATCTAAGTTAAGGAAAAAATGCCTTACATGCATTTCTCTGTCCCTCTATCCTCTACTATATAAGTAACTGTTAGGTTTCTGTGCTTTTGTTTGGAGATTTTGATGGCACAAGAGAGTAAGTGCTCTTGTAGAAATCTAAATGCATAGCTGGAATTATTAGTAATTATTGGTTCAGAGTCATCTCTTAACGTCATTCATTAAAAACAAATGTTCCTAATCGAACGCATTTTAGTATATATGAATTACAATATAATTTTATCTGACTCTTATAGGCAATGTACAGTTTAATAGTTGTTTTTGTGATGGAATTTTATTTATTTATTTTTAAATTAATGTTCATTTTTGAGACAGAGAGAGACACAGCATGAGCCGGGGTGGGGCAGAGAACAAGAGGAAGACATAGAATCCGAAGCAGGCTTCCGACTCCGAGCTGTCAGCACAGAGAACCCAATGCAAGGCTCAAATCCACAGACTTTTAAGATCATGACCTGAGCCAAAGTCAGACACTTAACCTACTAAGCCCCTATTTTTATTTTTTTTAAGTTTATTTCTTTATTTGAGAGACAGAGCACACTGAAGGGTCAGAGAGAGAGAGAATCACAAACAGGCTCTGAACAATCAGCATGGAGCCCAAGGCAGAGCTTGAACCCACAAACAGTTGAGGTCATGACCTGGACCAGAGTAGAGAGGTGGATGCTTAACTGACTGATCCATCCTGGAGCCCCTGGTGGAGGAATTTTAAAAAGCTACTTTATACTCCAGTGTTGCTCTGTGTGACCTTGCTCTATATCCTCAACTATAAAACAAAGAGTTTGTCTAGATGGTTTCTACTGTGCTTGTCAGCTCTGGACAAGGAGGCATTGTACTATTATAAAATAGTTCAATGGGTGATGGACACTGAGGAGGGCACTTGTTGTGATTGCTGGAGCAATGGGTGTTGTATATAAGCAATGCATCATGGAAACCTGGCCCCAAAACCAGAGCATACTGTATATACTGTATGTTAGCCAACTTGACAATAAATTATATTAAAACAATAAAATTTTTTAAAAAGTTCTTAAGGCTTTAGTTCAGATAGCTTCAGACCTTTGTTGTTTATGCATATTCATGCACCCTCTCAGCTTATGGTCCTGATTTTTCCTAAATATACTGTTTTTCTCAATCATAGGAATAGCAGGGTTTTTAATTATAGTGTATACATACAACCTAAACTTAAGCCTGATTCCTCCTCTCTCAGCTCTGGGAAACATTTGCCCTCTCACAGGCAGAAGGGCAAATTATCCACCTCCTCAGGGAATTTTCTTAATGGTTAACTTGACTCATAAGCTGATAGATGAAATTTTCAGAGGATTTTTCATTTTATCAGAAAAATCATGTACCTTTGGACTTCATTTATTTTCTTGCTTTCATTCTTTATAATACACAGGAGAATATCATTCTTTATAATATAATACACACTTTTTCCCCTCTATATAATTTTACATGGCCAGGTCAACTATTATTATTAGGAAAATGTAAATTAAAAGATTCAGCTAATAGTTAATAGTTAACTTTGTTTGGATTTAATGTGTGGAAGTTCAGTTGATAATTAATTTGGCTTTCATTGTATCTTTCTTGATGTATAAATCTATTTTCAGAAAATTCAACATCAGTAGGATAGTAGAAATCAAAGATCTCTCCAGCCCTTAACTCTTGGCAAACTCTCCAAGTTGTTTTTGGATAGTCTCAATTTCTTCTGCCATTTCCCCTGGGATAATTCAGAATTAGTGTTCAAGAACTATTTTTTTCTTTTCGGCAAAAACAAGCCCTATTAGATTATTTCAAGTGAGTCACTTACTACAGATTTCATAAGGTCATATTCCAACTAGTATTTATATTTTTAATTGACATTCAGGAGGGATTTTTAGCTGTAGTTAAAACAAAGATGAGATACAAGCATTTATAGCTCAACTGATCTGAAAATGATCTGATTTTTAAAAGGCCACAAAATGAATATGATTAATTTATTTTTTCTAATCTGAATTTATACCATTAAAACCATACTCCACTAAAGGAACATATAATATAAGTTCATTACCATATAGTGTCACATTGGAAGATTCAGATGCAGAGGAAAAACTTACTCCTTTGAAAATCGGCCCATCCTCAGATGTTGATAGAAGGATTTCTGTGGCCCATAAAACATCCCATGAGGCATGTGACAATGGTCACAGTGATGATGGTCTCATTCTTGCCAATCTTTTCATCCCCCCTCAAGTCACCTCTTTTCTCAGCCACAGACTTTGTGCTTTGGGAGAGGTGGTTTAGGTGTGGTGCCTCTGTTTGCTCCAAGTCATTTCTACAGACATTCTGTCTCTCTGAGCTGGAGTTTTGGGTCTTCAGGTTGGGAACAGGAAAGAAGGGTTTGGGACAATATCAGCTGGATGATTTTGATAGACTTCCTGGAGGTAAGGGAGGATTAGATGGGCCTAATAATCCCCAGGAGGAATGAGAGGCAAAGAGGGCTGTATGGAAAATCCAAGGGCAAGAAGCTGTAATTTTGCAGATTGCTTATTGCATAATCTGAGAAATTCAGTTATCCATGAAGGCAAGACTTTCCACTGTGTTTTTTTTTCTTCTAAGAAATTGACCAATTTTTTTTTCTCAATACATGGAAAAAATACAGGAGATGGTAATATCTGATCTCTAGTATCTCTAGTGCATAGCAATTTGCTGGCACAAATTAGTTGTAAGATAAAATTTTATTGACTGCTCTTTATCTAAATGATATATTCGATGACTTCAGTTTTGGCTTAAGTCTTGCTTGCTTTTACAAGGTAGATCTCTCTCTCTCTCTCTTTCTCTCTTTCTCTCTCTCTCATCTATCTATCTGTCATCTATCTATTTAGGGAATGTAGCAAGGTAGACTCTTATGTTTCATTCCTGATAATGTAAATAGTACTAGTGATTGACAGTGAATTTTTAAATACTATTTTCTTTTGTTTTACAAAAACACATAGGGGAAGTCTTTAGTAATATTTGTAGAATAAATGAATAATCAATAAAAATGTGTTTGCTTTAAACACTTAATGTATGCTAGATACTGAGTAAATTACTTTATCTTATCTTATTTTATTTTTATGATTCTGTAAGGTATTATAATCTCCATTATAGAGATGAAGGAACAGACTCAGAAATTATGTAACTTTACTAAGATCATATTAGTTTGTAAACAAGTAGAACCAGTATTTGATTGAGGTCTGTCTGATTCACTTTCTCATTATGCTCTTACCACTCTACATGTTGCCCATTAATTTATAGTTCTTCATTAACGAATTTCTTATTTTGGTCCTCATTCTAATTATGCATGGCAGAGTAAGTATTGAGTTTCTACAGTAAGTGCCTCCTTGATTCAATAAATGTGCACTTTTATAAGCAAGTAAATTTTAAGTAAAATGAACTATGAGTTTGGAAGTGAGAGAAATCATTGTTGCTAGAAATACTCAGGGCAGTTGGATTTGATAACTTTGTAAGATGTTTTGAAAATTTCCCGCTTGGATTTTTTTTGATAGTCTCTAACTGCTTTTCAGCGGTGAGTTGAAAGACACAGGAAGGTTCTGAGTGCTTGTCTTAGAAAAAACAAGAAGATGAGAGTGCAAGTACCCTGTTCTACTCTCAGGCAGAGGGTCGAGGCAGCATGGGGAGGATGGAGTGCAGCCCAGTGCTGAATCAGAGAGGATGTTAGGGCAGCTGAAAGAGAAGTGGGCAGCAGAAGGGAGGGTAAGGCTCAGGTATTACTGATCATCAGCCATCTAGCAGCAAGAAACATCAAAGATAACACCAATATAATAAGCTTCAGGAAGTAAAAGTTTCTTGTCCTCAATAACTATGGGGGTGTTGGGAAAAAGTTTTTTGGAGAAAACAAATTCAGTAAATTGAAACAATTCAAAATTAATTTCACTCTACACATCCATTTTCTGACATGTATTTGATATCTTTGGAAATACAGTATTTCTAATAGGTACATTCTTATATGCTTTCTGTGTAAATTTTGAATCAAATTAGTTCATTAGATGTTCATTTAGTGTTATTAGTGGCGTATTAGCGGCATTGGGTATTTACGAAAAAAATTCTTGAGTTTTAATTTGTTTATATCAGATATATTGATGTCAATATATCAATGTATTCATATCAGAATACATTGTAACTGCAGCTACAATAAATCTGCTGTGCTTATGAAGCACATGGTGCCAAGAAAACTTTGTTTTATTCTGGTTTGCTAGTAATGAGCTGATTTTGAGATTTTGAAAAAACATGTGGATTAAATGTGGCCACATTCAAGCATTAAAAAAAATCTCCTTATCAATCCTTGACACTGATTTGTACAATGTGCAATCGTAAAATTAAAACTCGTTTGAAATCCATCCTGATCCCTACATCACCACTTGTTGATAACGATTTATTTATATTCAGCTCTCACTAAAATATCTATTCTTTTATAATATTGTATATAGTCCTGCTCTCCAGGTGCTTAAACTCTACTATGAGAAAAAGGGTCAACCAATTAGGCTTATGTATGAGAAAATAAAACAATACAGGATAATATATCTATAAAACAGTGTGAGGGGGCAAAATAGTTTGAATTCCATGAGAACATTTAAGGGTAAGGCATACTAGTTTTGAACAGTCTAAAATAAATTGTATGGGCAAGATCTATATCATATCCTTACTATTTGAATACTGTGACTCATAGAAGAATGATAAAGGGAAAGTTGGCATAATAATAATTTTTTATTTTGGCTGAAATAGAAAAGTTTGAACTGGACTGGCAAATGGGTTTGTTTCATGGCTTGAACTTAAGTGATAGGTGGCTTTTGTGTGGCTGTGGTTTTGACTCCTACTTGTTGGGTTATAGGAGAACCCTGAAAGTTTTGAGGCTAATCAACATAGTTAAAAAGGAGGATTACCACAGTGCTACTGACAATAACTAAATAGAGATAAAAAGGAACTTAAACAGGTTTATTTATCCAGGAAACATTACTATTTAGAAAAACTTGTGGCGCCTGGGTAACTCAGTTGGTTAAGCATCTGACTTTGGCTCAGGTCATGATCTCACAATTCATGAGTTCGAGCCCTCCATCGAGCTGTCTGCTGTCAGCACAGAGCCCACTTTGGATCCTCTGTTCCCCTCTCTCTACCCCTCCCCCATTGTCTCTCTTTCTCTAAAAATAAATAAATAAACATTTAGAAAAACTTTGGATGTCCCCAGTACTAAGGGATGTTTCTTAGATTTTTTTTTTATTAAAAGGTATCAGGAAAAACTTTGAAGAGGAATGAATTAATATAACTTAGTAAGAAATGCATTGATTTATTTTTTTAATCAACTTAAAAATATTGTTTATTGTGAAGTTGCCTGGGCTGCACAGGAAACACTATAGTGTCAGCCTGATGAAATCCATCATACAGTGTTAGAGATGTGTGACTGGTTATACAGACAAGTAACTCGGCATTCCACAATACAGAGAGCAGTTCTGGGCTGATACTGGTGTGGGGCCCTTGGCAACACACAGGTGTGGCATAATCCTGCCTGGAAAATAAAAAAGCATGACTTACCTCACTTTGCAATTTTACTTTAAGTTAATTTAAGTTGCTAATAATGTGATAATGAATGTGGTAGAATGCATACCCAGTATCTTTTTTTGTGCCAGTTCTGTGAACATGTTTTATGTGCATCATTTCATTTTCATCCTCAAAACTACGCTACCAGATGGGCACTAATTTGTTTTGTTGTTAACTATTTTACCAAGAAGGAAAGTGAGACTTAAAAATGTTGGGTAGCTATCTGATGGTCACAAAACTAGTCAGGATGGAGATGGACACAGACTAAAGGTATACTTTAACTTTCATATATACACATGCAACACTTCTGATAGGAGACAGTAAGTAGCACACAGAGTGTGTGCAACTAACACAACTACTACTTCAAATTAAGAACAGACCCTCCCACATCTGGGTCACTATTGGATTTTTAAAATTACAATGACAAACTTGTTGAGCTTTTTAGATCAATAAGTCTCAACTGTAAAACTCACTTTTTGGTGTCTGAGAATAGGAAATATAAATGAAAAATGAATTGGACAGCAGTGAAGCCACTCACTAGAAACAGAAATGCTTTTCAATAATAACAATTGAAGTCTTTTTTGGCACAAGAATAATTGTAAAATATTTATGTATGAGTGAAGCAGCAGTACCAGACAAGGAAAAGATTCACAACCCTTCCAATAATAGTCTTGGAAGTAGGCAAACATCATTTTAATGCAATGTAGGCACCAGTTTTAGGTTAGTTTTGAAGGTTAAGCATTCAATTTTTAGCTTTACTGTTTGTTTTCTGATGTCAAAAATTTCCAGCTTAACAATGGTTAACTTCACAAATGAAGAGAATTGCCAATTACATGAAAATCATAGAACATCATTTATATATCATTCCCTTATTTAAAAAAAAGTGGCTAACACCATTATACATAGCATAGCCTTAGCTGGAATGATCTTTTCCTCAGGTAATCTCTTTTGATTAAGAAGCTGCTCAGTGGCATAGAAAAGGACAGCAGAGTGATTGCTTCCTCTCCAAATCATGTCTGAATAATAAGTAGTCAATGCAAGAATAACTTGAAATATTGAGGTGTCTTCATTTTGTAACCTCGGAGCATTTCATCACTTGTTTTATCCTCACTATATAGATTTGAGACTTAGTTGTCTTAAAGTTACAGCACACAAAATGATACTGATGGAGAACAGCTGGGACTGAGTATGCATCAGAAAAGGACTTATTTTTTTCATCCCGAGTGATACCAATATCAAAGTGATCATCTCCTGCATCTACTGATTTTTAAATAACAACTTGGCTCGTCAAATCCAGATTTATCAAAGGAACTCAGTCTAGTTGGATCTAACAACTGCCTACAACAATAATTAACAAAGAGGGGATGCATTCAAAAGGCACTGTAAAACAGAGAAGAAACACAATGTAAATAGAATTAGTGACTTGGTTTAGTTGTACCCAAGATATGTAGTGATCCCAAGAAATAACCAAATCAAGATAAAAATTCTTCAGATGTAAAGATATTGCTAAACGTTTTAAGTTTCCTACATGATAAGAAACCCTAGGTTCTCCATAATATTAAAACATTCCAAGGCATGTTGTTTCACCAAATGTGCTACCATGTGTGACTGATACATGGGATTATGCATCCAACAACTAGGAAAACTTACAGGTATTTGATATATTCCAAGTACAAAATAATAAACAATTTAAAGTAAATTAATTAACATATTAAGTAAATAAAAACATAAAAGCTTTTTAGTTAACTTCCAAGCAAAAGTTTGCTCATTAAAAGCACATGGGCTTGAAATGATGTTATAAGTGCCTTATGCCTTGACTCATATTTATGGTTTCAGTAATTATTGCATATTTTTTGAGATATTGCATATATATGTGTATATCAAGAGGAGATGCATAGTCTGTATTTGTTTCCAAGTTTGTTCAAAATCACTATATATATGTTTGTTACCAACACTAGATGATGTTAATGCCTTGTGGTTCCCATCAGTAAGAAAGGCAGGAAGTTGCTTGTCTTTTAATTCATTTCCTAACAGAACAGTTTCCCTCAGCCTTGGAGATAAGTTTGGCTTAAGTTAATAAAACTTGTTCATGAGTGCTTATTTATAACAGAATGGGAAAGTTCACTATGACAACTTCAGTGTAATTACGATTTTATTTCTTAAATGGAAACTGTGCAAAATTAAAAATTTTTACATATGTGTAGATGTATTTTTAAAGGAAAGGTTTTTAATTCTTTATCAATTCAGAGTGATAGGTCAACATTATTGTATTTGCCCTTTTGCAAATGAAAAAAAATTGGGAAGGGAAGTTACTCGCTTACTTAACAGAAAGTAAGTGTCAGAGTTAGGGCTTAAACCACAGCTATCTGACTTCAGATTCAATACTTTTCCCACTAAATCACAGCTAATGTTTTAAATCTATTCAATAATGCAGTGTTATCCTCAAGCCACAATTTGTCATGTGTGTGCTACTGCCAGTGCTGTTACCTAAATATTCATAAAAATATGTAATCATTAAATATTGGGAAGATGCAACAAACAAAAAAGGTTATGCATTATTTTCCAGCTTTATTGGAGTATAATTGATAAATAAAAATTGTATATATTTAAGGTGTTGACATGATGGTGTGATATATATTATACATTGTGAAATGATTACCATAATCAAGCTGATTAACACATCCATCACCTCACATTGTTACATTTTTTTTTTTTTGGTATGATGAGAACACTTAAGATCTACTTTGTTAATGCATTTCAAGTATAAAATATAGCATTGTTAATATAACCATCATGCTGTATAGAACTAATCTTACAACTGGAAGTTTATACCTTTTGATCAACATCTCCCCATTTCCCAGCTGTTGGTAACCACCCTTCTACTCTTTGGTTCTGGAAGTTTGACTTTCCTAGATTCCACATATAAGTGAGATCATACAGCATTTGTCTTTCTCTGTCTGGCTTATTTAACTAGGCATAGTGCCTTCCAATTTCATCCAGGTTGTAACAAATGGCAGGAATTTTTTTTATGACTGAATATTGTGTGTTTATACCACATTTCCCTTATCCATTCATTGGTTGATGGATACTTAGGTTGTTCTTATATTTTGGCTATTGTGAACAATGCTGCAATGAACATGGGAATGCAGGTATATCTCTTAACGGTGCTAATTCCATTTATTTTGGATGTAGGCCCATAGTGAGATTGCTGGATCATATGATAGTTTTATTTTTAACTTTTTGAGGAAACGCCATGCAGGTTGTACATTTTTTAAAAAGTGAAGGCATTTTAAATAAGACCATCCATGTCACCCATTTTTACCTCTGTCAAGATGCTTACTGGTTATAACACAGTAAATGCTAAAGAATGGAAGTAATGGGTGCAATTCTCTCATCTGCTTTGGATGCAGTATTTCAGTGTGTTGAGAGATAAAATGGCTGCCTACAAAGGATTGACAAGATCAGAAGGTATGTCCCACAGAGAGCTCTGGGCTAGAAAATTGGAACCTAGGAGTCATTTAATATATAAGCAGTCACTTAATATACATGAGTATCAAATATTCTTACTTGTAAAAATGAGGGGGTTGGTAGTTTCAGGATTCCTTGAGGTGTCTTCTGGCCGTCTCCCTTCTATTCCTTTTGGCATGTTGTACATAATGTGTTCCTTTAGGAGGAACATACTCTTAACATTTTACCATGGGCCCTATAGACCTGTAGATGAATTCAAAGGACCTTCCTGCACAAAAATCCATGACTTTCAAATCTACAGTTGGCTGATTGTATGTCATTGCTAGCAAAGGTCTGCTTCTTCAGATTTGGGACTAAAAGACCAGTTTTTGTTTGTTCTTTTGTTTAAGTTTTTATTTTAATTCCAGTTAGTTAATATACAGGGTGATTGTAGTTTCAGGTGTATAGTATAGTAATTCAATACTTCCATACATTATCTGTTCATCACAAGTACACTCCTTGATCCCCATCACCTATTTAACACATCCGCCCTACTCCCCTCTTGTCTGGTAACCATCAGTTTGTTCTCTCTAATTAAGAATCTATTTCTTGATTTGTCCCTCTCTCTTTCACTTATTTTTTCCCTTTACTTATTTGCCTATTGTTTTGTTTCTTAAATTCCACATATGAGTGAAATCGTATGATATTTGTCTTTCTCTGATTGACTTATTTCACCTAGCATTATATATATACCTCCATACATGCCATTACAAATAGCAAGATTTCATTCTTTTTTTATGATTGAATAATATTCCATTGTATAAATATATCACATCTTATTTATCCATTCATCATTTGATGGACACTTGGGCTGTTTCTATAATTTGGCTGTTGTAAATAATGCTGCTATAAATATAGGGGTGCATATAGTCTTTTGAATTGATTCTCTTGTATTTTTGGGTAAATACCCAGTAATGCAGCTGTTAGATCATAAAGTAGTTCTATTTTTAACTTTTTGAGGAGCCTCCATACAGTTTTCCACAGTCTGCACTAGTTTGCTTTCCCACCAATAGTGCATAAGGGTTCGTTCTCTCTATATCTTCACCAACATTTGTTGTTTCTCGTATTGTTGATTTTAGTGAGGTTTTTCTGGGTGCCTGGGTGGCTCAGTCAGTTAAGCATTTGACTTCGACTCAGGTCATGATCTCATGGTTCATGGGTTCAAGTCCTGTGTTGGGCTTTGTGCTGACAGCTCAGATCCTGGAGCCTGCTTTAAATTCTGTCCCCTTCTCCCTCTGCCCCTCCCCTGCTTGTGCTCTGTGTCTGTCTCTCTCTTAAAAGTAAACATTAAAATTTTTTTTTTAAATTTAAATTTGTTCCAGGTTTCTCAATTGCCAAAGTACTCCTTGCAACATTGTGTTAATCTAATATTCTAACTTATGGAAATTCTAAAAATGTACATTAATTACTGGACTCAGCAGCTAAGGGAGCCAAAGTTAGCTTTCTCAAATGTAACTGAGTTGAGGGAAGTCTAATCCTGTGGTACACAGAAACAGTCAGGTTTCCAATGTCTGATGGTTTTGATTTATGGGAGATAGCTTCTCTCTCTTGAAGAGAGGTAGTCATTTGCTTTTTATTTCTGATTATGTCTGTGCATCTGGCTCTATTAGCCCCTCAACTTAATCCTGATGTCCTTTTAAAAGAATTTCCACCATCTTTTTACCTGTATTTGGGACACCCTGTATGATGCTTTCCTTCCATCCTTAACATATTCTCTTTATCTCAGTTCAGGGTATTTTATGCTTTCTCTTCTTTTTGTCTCCTAGAGGGAGACAAAGGTAATCCCATCCTCTCTCCTTCTGCAAGTACTTCTCTCTCTTATCTTTCTCTCTGCATCTCCTCTCATGCTCTCAGGACCAAGAAAACCTCCTTTCCTTGTGCCCCCTGGGACATCTGCCCTCTTTTCTCATGCCTTTCATTACTTAACTTGTTAAATGAGCACATTTACTTCACATGCACCTTAATTGCTCACTCCCAAATCTCCTGCAATTGGTAATCTCCCACTGCCCATTTGAAATCACTTCTTCCTTGCCTTGACCGACATTTATTATGTTCTTTCTGTTTTTTAAAGTAATATCTATTCATGGTAGAAACTTGGAAAGATATAAAAAAGAGGAAAAACCCCCCAACAATACCTTTAATCATTCTTCAGAGATGGATAACCACAACTAATATTTGATAACATTTCATTTTATAGGTTAATGATAACATTTTTTAGTCTTTATAGTTTTACATATATAAATATATATAAACATATGCATATATATATTCTCTCTCTCCCTTATATATAAAATATATGATATTATATATATTATCCCAACCGGCCTCCACATCACCAGTGCAGAAGCACCACCAGCTCATGACCTGAGCTGAAGTCAGACACTTAACCAGCTAAGCCACCCAGGCACCCCTGAAAATATGATTTTAAATGACTGTTTAGTATTTTGTTGTGTACTGTAGCATTAGGACTCAATCTTCAGTTGTTAGGCATTTAGGATGGTTTTCATTATAAACAGGTACTAGAATTGTTCTCTTGAGACTGAGTAAGCAATGACTGACTGCTAGTCATCCAACACAGTGACATCTAGCATTTGGAATGGCCACTACCTCTTCCGACATGAACTTCCTTCTGCCTTTGATCTTTCTTTTGCTCTGACTCTCATTCCTTTCCCTCTCCCTAAATGTAGGTGGTCCTCAATGCCAGTGTCTGTGCCTTTCTTATTTGAATAGACTCTTCTCTGGAAAATCCACTTTTCTGAAATCCACATTTTCAGTCTTAAAATCTCTCAAAAGTTCCATCATGTCTCTTTTTTACTAAAGATTTCCACCTAAAACCAATGTTTAAAACCAAATTGGACTTACCTAAGCTTATATAAGATTGAACTTTATTAACCCAAATTCAAGACTTCTTGTGATCTCCAGATTTCTTTTAATAAATTGACTGATGCAAATCTTCTCATGTAAAATCTTTCTCATTCATCTTTTCGATCAGTATATCTGAGTCCTTCCTTTTTCCTCCTTTCTTTTCCACTGAAATTCATCCTTCATGGTTTCAATTGAACATTTACTTCTATTCACTTCACCTTTATGCTGCCTGATGTCCTCATTATAAATAAATAAATAAATAAATAAATAAATAAATAAATATCAGTCAGTCTTGGAAATGAAAGTCAGTGGTAAAACAGGGTCTGATATATAATATATCACAATATTAAAGCAATTTGAACAATTTTTGATACTTGAAGTCCCTATGTCATAGAATAGTTTTCTTTTTAACACAGGATGATGGAGATGGAAGTCTTTGTTCCTGTTTCTCTGAGGATTTCTGGCTTGTAAGGTCATTTACTTTGTGCAACCCCCTGGGATTGCTTTCTGATCTTTGAGATTAATATATATAGTGTGTTAGGGGTACCCAAGCTGATGGCACCCCTGACCTGGTCTGACCTAACTGCAACATGCCCATCTCCCTGTATCATCATCATGCTCTTTAAGAAGAATACCAAAAAACATCACCCTACCATGATCTCTGGACAAAGTCAACTCAGACACTTCATAAGTATGTTTCATTCAGCTTTAATAAAGGATGTACATGGTGTAGGCCCCTCATTATAAGAGCCAAAATATTTCTGTGCAATATTAAATAAATAACACCTACTATTTATGGGTGTTGTGTTACTTAAATAAATAGTGTGATTTCTATGTGAAAAAGAAAAAAATTGGGAGAGTTACTATAGGAAAGTATTTTCATGTGGAGAAGCCATATGTTTAACTAAGGATTTTATCATATTAAGCACCCAGCTGTCTTCAGCCATTGAAGTTTTCTTGGACAGATATGTGCCTGAGTATTCTGAAAACACTTTTCTGATTGCCAATATAAAGTTTGGCTTCTGTGACTATCTCTCATATATTTGCCAGAAAGAATGAAAATACCAATGCTTTCCCTTAGTTTCAGCAAGAAAAACATTTTAGAGCATTGGAATGAGGTACTGTGGAAGGTCGTATAATTACCTCCCATTAAGGCCTTTAAAAACAGAATGGCTATTTATATTCCTGGAGTTCTTAACGAATCTCTTCTCTACAGTGAAGGAACGATTCTGTGATGGTTTCTGAGGTCATTCTAGGTCTCTTTTTGAATAGTTCTAGTGTCTTAGATAAATTTGGTTCAGAAAAACACTCCTGTTCAGAAAAATTGGGGCTGGTACTGGCTCTATCATAAAGTTATTGTGTAAATCTTAATTCTTTCACCATTTCTGAAGAGGGTGTTTAAGGATAAAAGAAATAATAAATGTAAACATTCTGTCGCCTCTTTAGAAAAGAACTTGAAAGAGAAATTTAAAACCATCTTGTCCAATTGCTTTCTAATCTCTGTACAGCTCAGCTGTTGTGATGGTTGAGGCAATTAGTAAAAGAGGTTTGCATTTTAACGAAGTAAGAAATAAGGACCAAAATCAGGGAAGAAACATTGTTTCACAGAAGTGACCTAAGTCACCAACTTGATGTGTTAAGAGGTGACACTACTATTACCAAGTGGTGGGTTCCAAGAGAAATCCTTTCTTTCTTTCCAACTTTGAGGATTTTGTTCCTTTCTTGTCCCATCGTCCCCTTTGTGCTCTCATTCTTTCTTACTTTTCTGAGCCCCAACATCAGTTCTTTGCCTTGTGTGTTATTAAGAGGAGAGGCAAGGTGGCAGAGTGAAAGTGCATGGAATTGGTGGTTTCAGATTGACTTGGGTGCATGTCTTGCTTTGCTACTTACATTAGAATTGCCTTTGTCAAGTTACAATTCCTCATGTGAAAACTCTGGAAGAATTTACACCTCTCAAAGTTAATACAAGATGAAACAATACCTGGAAAACACCTTAGAATAGTTGCTGACACAGAATGAATTATCAGTAATTATAAGGCATTATTGTTCTATTTTCATCTGTTGTGTCAGAATATCACTGGCAGTTTGAATAAAATTATTTTAAGACTGATAAAAGGGAGGGGCGCCTGAGTGGCTTAGTCGGTTAGGCGTCCGACTTTCGCTTAGGTCATGATCTCACGGTTCGTAGGTTCGAGCCCCGCGTCGGGCTCTGTGCTGACTGCCAGCTCAGAGCCTGGAGCCTCTTTAGGTCTGTGACTCCCTCTCTCTCTGACCCTCCCCTGNGCTGACTGCCAGCTCAGAGCCTGGAGCCTCTTTAGGTCTGTGACTCCCTCTCTCTCTGACCCTCCCCTGCTCACGCTGTCTCTCTCTCCTAGAAATAAATAAAACATAAAAAAAAAAAAAAAAAATTTAAAAAAAAAAAAAAAAGACTGATAAAAGGGATACAAATTGGCTATTGAAAAAAGGAATCAGTAACAAATAAAAGCAAAAAATATTTGAAAGAGACAGCCAATAAATAAAAAGAAACCAGCATTATTAACATAGTTTCAATTGAGATCTATGTTATAAATACAATAGCATTAAGCTCTCAAATAAAAGTTACCACCTTTGGTAATCAGTAACCTTCCTGAATCAGAAGCCACCGTGGGAAAAGAATTTATGATATATTCTTAAAAATGCAAGTGTCGGTTGAGGTTGTATGTTTATTTGTGAAAGCCAAGTATCAGTTTTGCATCTGTTATTTTCCAAGTTAGGGAAGCTGCATATCATAATGGTTAAGACCAAGGGTTCTGGAGTTTGAGTTTGTATTCCAGGTTCATCAGCTAGTAATTGTATTAACACGAGCAAGCTACCTAACAGCTTTGCACTTTGTGCGTTCATGTGTAAATTTGAGGTTATAAACGTTCTGTGCAATATAGTTTGTGTGCATGCTCATGTGATAATTAACTGAGTTAATACATGTAAAGGGATTATATCAGGACTTGGCAAAAAATAAGTATTCTATATTTGTTAGGTGCTATTAGTAGTAGTAGTAATATTAGTATTATTAATTAGTGGTGGTGGTGGTGGTGGTGGTGGTGGTAGTATTAGAAACTACAAGATGGTAGTTCTGCTTGAAAATAACTACGCATAGGTGGCTCAGTCAGTTAAGTGTCTGATTCTTGGTTTCAGCTCAGGTTGTGATCTCACAGTTCATGAGTTTGAGCCCTACATCAGGCTCCACGCTGACAGCAGGGAGCCTGCTTGAGATTCTCTCTCTCCTTCTCTCACTGTTCCTCTTCCACTTTCTATGTCTCCTCAAATAAATAATCTTAAAATTTTTTTTAAAAAAGAAATTATTTTTGGTAAGATTCCAAAATTATTTTATGGTTTATGTTGATTAAACACTGAATATCTGACCTAGAATATTTGAATATCTTCAAAGACTAGAAAAGGCCAC
The DNA here is from genome assembly GCF_003009895.1 of Hyaena hyaena. Taxonomy (NCBI): domain Eukaryota; kingdom Metazoa; phylum Chordata; class Mammalia; order Carnivora; family Hyaenidae; genus Hyaena; species Hyaena hyaena. The sequence goes on along the minus strand of NW_024081221.1, from coordinate 39,497 downwards.
TGTTTGAGCCTAAAATAAAGGAATTAATATTATCAATACTTTATTCATTGATAAAGAAGTTAAAGAAAACTATAGTTGAAAAAGCTATTCCATATGACAGAGTAAGGATATATCAATGTTGGGGTTATACCTAAATTTTAAAAAATGATTTTTTTTCAAGGAGGTATAGAAAACATGAACCTTACCTTAGATGCAACTCTAAGTCCCTGGTACATAAACACACACACACACACACACACACACACACACACAGTATACATACAGATACACACAATTCAATTCTTTCTGCAAATCTGCAAGGCAGATATTAATATTTCTATTGTACAAATAGGAAAACTGGAGATTAGAAAGATTTTGTGACTTGCCCAAGACACACACTGAGTAGTGCATAGGGGAATTTCTTGACTCTTCATTGTGTCAATTTGTCTCTCTAAATTTATATTCATTTCCTTAGAGGATTGCAGTGATGCCACTCAGTGGACCTTTACTATATTTTGTTATGTTAAAAAAATGTATCATATTTAAAAAGACAGCCCATTCTTGTAAATCAATCTCTATTAAGAAACAAAGGAGCATTCAGATGGAGAGCCATGGAAGGTCTGAGGCTTGACAAGCTTTGGAAGCATAAAGAGAAGTAAAATCACTCTAAAGGAATTGAGGGCCCTGGGCATTCATAAAAGGGAGAAGGCCAGAGATGAGAAACACGTGAGAAACTGATCAGTCGACAAACTGGTAAAATGTGACCATAGCGACAGAGAGGTGGGATTGTAGCTGCGTTAATGAAGCAGATTCTTGTCAATTTTGGGTGAATCATGCTGACAGCCAGCAGCACGCACCAAAGAGTAAATCATGCTCTCCGGAGGCCTATCACAGAAGGGATGCAACTAATGAGATTCCATGCATCACTCTGATGAGGTATGAACCAATGCTCATCAGGAACAACTGACCTAGAAACTGATGCCAGTATTTCAAGGGGTATCTTATAGCCAAGCCCCCACCAGTATTTTCAGCTTCAGATGAAGTATGTGATTTTTCTAAGCCAACTTAGTGACAGAGCAGCCCTAATTTTTTCCTACTGTTGCTGACAGTGGTTTTTGGACATGGTGTGCCTGGGGAAGTCCTAAAATAGAACAAAACAAAGGTAGGCTAAGTCTTCCTGGTCTTGGGTGTAGGGGAGGAAATAGGAACTCTGGAGTCAGAGAGACCTAGATTCAAATTCCAGATCTTCCATTTGGTTTCTGTAAAATTGGGTAAGTTACTTACTATTTTGGTAAGTTTTCCTCATCTCCAGAATGGGACTGAGAATACTTCAATATCCCTAAGATGACATAGGTAATAGCCTGACATACAACATGTATTTAAAAAATTTGGCTCTATTAGTCTGTTTCTTGTTAGGGACAAGAATTGATATATGGTGTGCTCTCTTTTCCTGAGTATAATTTCTTTGCATTCTCACTCCTTTCCTTAAGTTTGAGAGTCATTCAGCAGATGTTGAACATTTACAGTATGCCAGAATCTGAGCCAGGTACTGGAATTATAGATAGAGGACACAGCCTCTGCTTCCAAGTTGCTCACTGGTCGCTCCCAAATTAGTGAATAACTTTAATAGAATGTGATGAGTACAGGATGCTAAGAGGGCACCTGGACGTGTGAGGGTTATGGGCCATCTATGGAGCCTTCTGAAGTGTGACTGTGAGTTACCCAAGTAAAGGAGCGTGAGGGTAATGGTATATTGCCTAAAAAGGGTAACATATATAAAGATATGAAGGCCATGAAGGGCAATGTTCATAGCAGCACTCTCAACAATAGCCAAAACATGGAAAGAGCCTAAGTGTCCATCAATGGACGAATGGATCAAGAAGATGTGGTTTATCTATACCATGGAATACTACATGGCAATGAGAAACAATGAAATCTGGCCTTGTGTAGCAACATGGATGGACCTTGAGGGTGTTATGCTGAGCGAAATAAGTCAGGCAGAGAAGGACAAATATCATATGTTTGCATGTATAGGAGGATTAGGAGGAACTTAATGGAGGGCCATGGGGGAGAAGAAGGGAGGAAATAGTGGGGGAGAGGAAGGGAGGCAAACCATGAGAGGCTCTTGAATGCTGAGAACAAACTGAGGGCTGATGGAGGTGGGGGGGAAGGGAGGATGGGCATGGAGGAGGGCACTAGTGGGGATGAACACTGGGTGTTATATGGAAACCAACTTGACAATAAACTATTTGTAAAAAAAAAAAAAAAAAAAAGACATGAAGGCCTTATGTAGACAACCATGGATGAGTCTCTTTCTTGTGTTTTTTTTTTTAATGTTTTATTTATTTCTTAGAGAGAGAGAGTGTGTGAACAGGGGAGGGGCAGAGAGAGGGAGTCACAGAATCGGAAACAAGCTCTAGGCCCTGAGCCGGCTGTCAGCACAGAGCCCGATGCGGGGCTCGAACCCACGAACCATGAGATCATGACCTGAGCCGAAGTCGGATGCTTAACTGACTGAGACACCCAGACGCCCCTCTTTCTTGCATTTTAAGGGACATTTATAAGGTTTAAATGGCTTCCAGTAAATTACTCAATTTAACTCTAGTCAAGGACACATATTTCCATCTAATCTCTTTGTTGTCACTCATTACCTCTCACCCTTGGCTCCATCTATGTCTAATTATCAAAAGGTTTCTATGCCACTGGGCTGTGTAAACTAACGAAGCTCTAGGGCTGGGCCTTACAATTGCAGGCATAGTCTTAGATGTTTTTCTAAATAATTTAACAATTTAACTATTGTGGTCATTGTTGCACTGACACAGATTTTTAACTAACATCTGTGCTAGTTGAAAAAAAACATGTAAAATTTTATTGGGTATTAGCATTTCAAAGCAGTTACTCCTATATTTTGCATACAGGCTTGAAAAAGAGTGTTATAGATTGAATAACCAATAAGGATTATGGCTCTCTTCTCTTAAAATGCGTTATATAAGCTTCTATTGTGTTAAAGCACAAAAGAACTAGCTTAAAACATGGCTTAAGTTTTGTTCAAAATATTCTACCAGAGCAAAGAATAGAGTTCTGGACCTTTGTATTTTAGTTGGACTGTGTGAGCTAAAATATACAGCAATAAACTGGTCATTTGCATAGTGATCCACCAAGAGCCCCAAATCAGTCTTCACTTTTACACTTGTGATTTTTATTTTAGCTAGGAAAAAAAAAGTTAGAAAAGATCTTCTGGACAAAACAAGTCTTTTGTTTATATATTATTGGAATACAATAATTGTCTTTAAATAATTGCTTTGGCTTGCTTTTGTCTAAATACAGGAAATGCATGTTATATAGAGAAAACTCTGAATATATTTATTTACATTACTAGAAAATAATTGATGGCTTGTGACTCAAGATTTCAAGGGGTGCTTATTTATCTACATTGAACTTGGCTGTTTCTATATAGTTCCTAATGCTTCTGACATATTGGTTAGTTGCTTAACTGGGTACACAAGTATCAATTTAAATAAATCGTGTACTTCATGATATACGACTTAAATGCCAGAAATAAACCTATGGTTTTATACTCTGTTGTTTCAAGTTTCATTATTTATCAAGAACTGGAAAATGCCAACTAAAGTGATTAAGGGGGGAAAGGGCTTTGAACCAAATATAAGTTTACTTATCATTCTTACAGATAAGGGCCAATGCAGTAAAGCTAACCCTATTATAAGTTTATGTTCTTGAGCAAATATTGGGTGTCTATACTTTATTTCAAGAGCCTCATTTAACTTTAAGTCTCTGAAAGAGTGTTACAGGTTGAGTGTGATATTCATCTACGGTATCCTGATAGATCAGAATTGTGTCTTGACAGCAGAGAGGAGTAGGTTCATAGATGTACTTTATTTTTCCTAACTTGGTGTTGAGACTTAATGAAACTAAGAGAACAATTAGGAAAGGTCAATTTAAAAACAAAGAAGAAGAAGAAATTCTAGAAGCTACATTTATCCAGATTCATAATGGCAGAATAAATAATGATAATGGCAAATTAGGGAATAAAACTAAAAAATTCCTGAAGTTATTATATTTATATTAGAATTTTTGTCTCTCTAGGGAATAGATGTCTCAGTTGGATTCCATTTAAGTAGAAGCTTATCAGAGTGTTAATGTGGAAACTGCATAGATTTTAAGGTAAGATATTAAAAGATATTTAGAAGTACATTTAAGAAATGGCAGACCAAAAATAAAGTGCTAGTTTGTTAATAGGAACAGTCGATGTTAGATGAATTATTTGCTAAGATGTTTGCAGGGAAAAGCAGGGGACAGATGCTGGCAACAGACTTGAAGTTCCCTAGAGAGGAAAAGAAGAACTATGATAGCACAAAACCAGATGATCAAGGTATTAGAATGTGAAGTCTGACAAAAGCTCTAGGCCATATGGAGCCCATCCCATAATTGTGAGATGGAAAAAAGAAGAGAGAAGCCGATTTCTTCATCCTTGGTCTCCAAAGAAACAAGACCTCACGTTGAAAGTACTAAAATATATTTAATTTAGAACAAGAAAATCAAAGATAAATTTAGCTATGAAAACTAGTTAATTTGTATTGATAATAAAACCATGCATTTTCCAAGGCAATACATTAATTAAGGCTTATTTGAAACTTATAAAATGAATTGATAAAATGGACTCAGTCCAATTTGTTATGTCATCAATGTGATTATAGTATCAATCAGGTGCTAAAAGAATGAGTGCAAAACAGATATAGTTTATATTAGGTTATAAATAATAATCCTGAGCATCAGAAAATAGAAGCACCTCTATTTCATATGGCCCTAATGATTAATGAAAAGTAAGTAGAGAGAATAAGTGGAAGTGTGATGGAACCAGAGGAAATTTCTGAGATCCTCTGTTGAATAGGAGGGAGAAATTTATGCTTATTTCAAACACTGTCTATAGAAGGTGACTTCCTAAGTTTCTTAGATTGATGGTACTATTGTTTAGCAGCCCAAGGAAACACAGGGCTCACCAGGTTACGGCTGCACAAGAAGGTTATACTGGCAGTTACACCAAAGGCTCAGTGAAACCCACCACTGGCTGCATGATCTCATTGCCAATATCTGAGTTCACATACCTCCCCCTGAGTAGAGAAAGTTTTCCTTTTCCTGTATTCTACTTAGGACCATTGATTTTGCCTTTTGCTCCTCTGAGATACCCTTCCACATTCCAGAATATTTTTGAGACTCTGTGGGAGTTTCTCATATGCAGTCTCTGCTTTTCATTGTGGTTTTTCTCCAGCTGCATCTGACTTCCTCTGGCTGTTGCACACTTCCTCATTGGAGCTGCTTGCACAAATGGGCAGCCTTGCTCATGTTCAGGAACAGGGATGGCACCTGGACTGAGGTTTCTTATTGCTCTCATCCCACTGTTCTGGTTGAATCACAGACTCTCACATGTTCCATAGGGCCTCCTGCTGGTTAGTAGGTCAAATCATACTGGTTGCTGCCTCTGCCATTCAGAACTGTACTGTCACCACTAACTCCAGCTTTATGGTCTGCGTGTGAACTACTTGTAATAAATAATTTTCTTGTTTCCCTGTTGTCATTTTGTTTATTTCGAGTAGCCCCACAGCAGAGTCACTTAGGACTCTATTAGCATTACATTTATTTTATTCTCACAGCCGTCTCCTCTTTTAATTTGGTTCACTTTTCTAGATTTATCTTTGCTTTACTCAACTCACCGTGATATCTCAGTGTCCCCTAACACTTTAAGAAATATTTACATTTAAGTGTATTTCACTATCATTTTCAACTTTATAGACTAGACAAATATATTCTCAAGGTAGCAAAGTACTAGAAATCTTTTTGAAATAGAACTTGCATTTTATTTATCTGTGCGTCTCACATATTGGCCAGAATTTTATATTAAATAGTATTGGCCAGAACTTTATCTTAATCTATTTAATATGTTTTATTGATAAACAAATATCAGGCAAAATAAGAGACACTTCAGTCATAGAAGAATTGTTATTAGTTAGAATCTTATTTTCAATTTTCTCTTTGTTTTTATTTGTCATAAATTATTTCTTATTATTTTTGGTGTGAGTCTTTTGGTTAAGATAAATATATATTTGACTAGATGTGTCAGAGTTGGGTGAAAGATTGTTCCTTCATGGACATAATCATGCTCCATTTGGTACAGTGTCTTCATTAAGATTTAAGCTAATTCTGCTATTTAAGAATCTATTTTTTCAGGGGCGCCTGGGTGGCTTAGTTGGTTAAGCGTCCAACTTTCGCTTAGGTCATGATCTCGCGGTTCGTGGGTTCGGGCTCCGCGTCGGGCTCTGTGCTGACTGCCAGCTCAGAGCCTGGAGACTGTTTCGGTCTGTGACTCCCTCTCTCTCTGACCCTCCCCTGTTCACGCTGTCTCTCTCTCTCTCTCTCCTAGAAATAAATAAAAAAAAAAAACATTAAAAAAAAAAGAATCTATTTTTTCAGACATGGCATTGTAATCATTCATGGTATAGTTACTTTCATCAGCATCAGAAATCTTTCATTCGGTGCCATTTGTGGGATTGCCTATGTTGTCAAATATAAAAGAGAAGTTAAATTCTGTTCAAACATCTCATGCATAAGGTCCTATGACCTTGGGGAGTTGGAGATGTATTAAACAGGGTAAGGGTATGCATGTTGTAAAGAGGAGAGTGGGAGAGCTTGTTTCAGATGGAGGGCATGCATGTGCAGCAAGCATAGTGTGTGGAAAATACATTGGCTGTGTGACATCAGGTGAATGGTCAGCCACAGCTGAAGTTACAGAAATAGGGAGTCTGTTCCTCCAAACCAGAAGACTTGTTGATTGCATTGCACAAACCAAATTTCATGTCTTACAGATTATTTTTCCAAATGACTCAAGAGTAAATTCTAGGTAGCAGACACAGATGTTTTAAGTAAAAACTCATTTGATGACAGGAAATCATTTAAAAACCAAACAAAAACAAAAAATATGTTGCTGGTAGAATTAGGAAGATGGTGTATGTACATTTCAAAAAGTGAAGTACTTTGTCAAGAGACTTAGTAGTGACTGAGGAAATTGTAGAATTATCATGCAATAATCAAAGGAGGGAATTCACATAATACAAGAGATCATTGTAAGAGTTATTGATTTGAATGCAACACCTGGAGCTGCCACTGTTAATGAGGTAGCTTCAGTTGAAAATACCTGCTATCAGCAATTTTTATAAGCAAAGAAGTGCTAAAACAGCTCCCACATAAACCATGAGGGAAATTTTTATTAACAGAATGTTAGTGCTAGGAAATGATCACGGTGATCTGAAGCTGTCAGAAACCTTCAACTGGGACAGCCTTAAGAGAGTGTTCACTCCCTTGTTTTAGAGATAAGCAAGCTGGGATTCACAGATGTAAATGGAGTTCTCAAAGTCACACAACTAGTTAGTAACAGAGATGGCTCTAATGTATACTAATTGTTTTATAGATTTGCTATTCCTATCCATCCCTTTATGTTAGCCAAATAACAAAACAAAACAAAAAACTTCTTTCTGTACTCTGAACTGTTCTGACACCCAATGTGTGAGTTTTCTATATATTGCAATTCTGACACATGGAGTTAGCAGAGATTCCACAGATTAGGGGTTCAGTCCTACAAGACTGACTCCTACATCAGATGCCAGTCACAAGCCCCAAGTTGTCAACAGGCTATAAATCAGCAGTTTCCACAATCCCCTATTGAGCCTTGTTAGTTTGCTAGACTGGCTCATAGAATGCAGGAGAGTACTATACTTACTATTATTGGTTTACTAAAAGGGATACGACTTAGGAACAGCCAAATGGAAGACAAATATAGGGCAAGGTACAGAGAAAGGGTGCAGAACTTCCATACTCTCTCCTGAAATCCTTCATGTGTTTATCAACCTGGTACCTTTCTGAATTCCTTTGTTTGGGGTTTTTGTAACATAGACAGGACTTATCAAATCATTGGCCGTTGGTGATTGAATTCAATCTCCAGTCACTCTCCTGTCCTGGATGGTCTGGGAAGTGCTGAAAGTTCCAACCCCCTAATCACGTGGTTGGTTCCTCTGGCAACCAGTCTCACCCTCCAAAAATCACCTTATTAGCTTAGACTCAGGTATGGTTGAAGAGGATTTGCTATGAATAACAAAGACTCCTATCATCTCTCTTATTCAGGAATTCCCAAGGGTACTAGAAGCTCTGTGTCAGGAAGGAGAGATAAAGACAAAGTATACATTTTTTATTGTATCACATATTAGGTGGTTGGATAAATAAGTATTTGTGGGAGAATTAAGTGGCCTTTCCAATTCACTTAGTACAGAATTATCATCATCATCATCATCATCCAGTCCTTTTAGAGTTGTGGTCTTTCTGTCATATCATACCACCTTTTGTACATAAATATTTTTTGATCAAGGTAATAATATGATCCAGAAAAAACAAATTTCAACTGGAATTGATTTATATTTTTTTCTGTGAAAGTTAAGTGATTTTGAGATATTTTGAGAGAACTTTACCAGGATGTGATCTCTTTCACTTCCCAGAGATCAAAGGGACCTTATATATATATATTCATATATATTCATATATATATATATATATGAATGGCCTATGCTTTAATGTGACATTTAATAAAGTTACTCAGAGTGGGAAAAGCTGATTAGGTGGGGGTAGTGTCACTGTCCTTATCTCCACTGGACCAGCAGACCATCAATCTCCAAGACTAGACAGCAAAGTCACAGGACTTCTGAGAGGGATATGGCTTGTGAAGGGCAATTACATGAAGTAAGACATTTTTCACTATTAACAATCATGTCTAAGAAGTTTGATTTCATAATATAAAATGAATGGAAATATGTAATCTTAACTATTTTACTTGGTTGAGAAGTTTGTGATTATTACTACAGGGAGGTTGGAATCCTTGAGAAACATAAGTACTGTGTCAGCCTGGGTCCTAGGTGGTTTGGACCTAGGTGGTCCCTGTTTAGTCTTCCACATCCATTTTTGCTCAGTCTCCTACTACTAGAAGGCTGGAGAAGTACATCTAGAGCTCTGTACCTCATTCATTGCAGTGAGGCTTGTAGAAGCTATGTGTCTTTTCTAGAAACCTGAAAGTTGATATCCCAAACCAGGAAGAATCCTGAAGTTCATTTTCAGGAACCAGAGGGAAGCAGCAGGAGGAAGAGAGTAGGAGTGATGGGTGAACAGGCCAGTAGAAGCAGGGGGGGGGCTATAAGAGTCTGGGGGTAGAGGTGATGATCACATTCAGCAGTATATTTGGGTAGCCTGCCTCATTGACAGGGCAGAGAGGAGCAAATCAGGCAATGAGGATAGAGTGTGGTTGCTCAGTATCTTGGGGAGAGGCAGAGGTCAGAGTCTAAGGCCTAAACTAAACACAAGGACATAAAAATCCCCTTGGATGCTTTGGGTGGGCATGTAAGAATGCACCAGTGTAGCTGGTGCAATAAGAGCAAAATCAGAGTAGATGTGCACAGTGGGAAGAGAATTCAGACTTCTGTAAGGGGTATAGGTCTTTGGAGTAGCAGTTTCATAACCTAACTATGTATCAGAAGCTCCTTGGAATCAGGTTCCTGGTTCATGGTTAGGAGATGTCTTCTGACTTTATAGGTCTTAGTCGAGATCAGGATCAGCAATCTGTGTTTTTAAAAAGCATCCTAAAAGATTCTGATATACAACTGGATATGGGGTTACATTCCTTTGGAAATTCTTTATGATACTAACAAAGTGATTCAATGATTATATTTTAGTGTTTAATAAAGACTCTGGAATGCTTTTAAGAGATTACCTTTGCTTAACCAAATTTCTTTAGTCTAAATAGAGATTTTAAAATAAGAGGCAAGACTTTCCTCTCCTACTCTTATACCATTGGAAAAGAAAAATATCATCTGAAATAAACATCAGTGGGATCAACATACAGATACAAAATTGAAACATAATCTCATGCCCTGGTGCTTAATGGAAATGAGTACCCACTGACTAGACTCTGGGCAGGAATAAATAGAAATATTGACCACTAGTCAGAAGAAATCATTGTAGCATTTTATAAAGGATGAGTGATGCCTCTTCAGAAATGTACCACAAAATATGCCATTTGAAGGAATGCACACACTATTAACCTTTTTATAGTTCAAGTCATTAGAATGTGATGTTGAATATTTTCAGACTCAGAAAGGGTAGATTTACCATGAGGCAGCTTGTTAGAGCAAAAACAGCTCTTGATTTCAATTCAAGGAATCTGGGCTCTACCCCACATTCGACTACTGACCTAGTGTCTCTGAAGAAAGGAGCAGAGCTACGTTTCCACAGTTTTTCCAAGATCTAATATTCTATGATATTTGTCTTTGTAATTTAGGATTCTCAGACAGGAATGGGTCAGATGGCTGCAGTACTATAGTGGTTGGCAGAAAAAAAATGCATCAATACAGCTTTACATTCTTCCAGTAAGAGGCAGTTCTGGATTAGCATTTATATTCTCTAAATCCTTAAAACTCTTTTAATTAGAATAAAAAATGACAACTCATTTTCCTTGCTCCTTGATCTATTTTCTTTCACAGATCATCCTAACTTGTCCTTAATTCATTTACTCATTTATATAACAAATATTTATTGACATGTATTGTGTGCAAGACCCTGTGAAACTTAGTATGAAAAATCTACTCCAAAGGGATTTAAAGATTAATAGAGATTACAAGAAACATGGAATGTTCCAGAAAAGAAGAAACGCTATGGCTGAAAATGATGATTATCCTAAGAATTCAGACTAGGAAAGCATATTTCTGGTGTGATTCATATTTATAGAGATCCCATGTGATTGATATCCTAAAGTTCAGATAAGGTTTGAAAGTGGAAATTTGGTGGGGGGCAGCCTTTCAGGCACAGAGAGATGAAAGAACTGGATCATATTTAGAGAACAGTGAATAGTTCAGCTTGGTGTACCAGACACATGAAGGAAATCCCTGGGAAATGAGCTGAAAACTTGGGCTGGATTACTAATGGCGAAGTGCCTCTAGTGAGGCTCATGGGTTTGGCTTTTTAGGAAGCAATTTTCTGCAGATCAGGCCATTTATGGGCTTGTTAATTTCTAATTTTTGCCTTCAGAACACCTTTGCCATTCGCTATGATCACCATGCTATTGTATGTATCTTTCCCCACATGCAGGCTTATTTTCAGGAAGACTTTTGACTTGTATCCTGGCTTTGAAACTTGGCCTTTGATATGTAAGATTGGGATGCCAAAGGTTAGGTTCAGTCTTTCTACTTTCTTGACTGTTTTCTCTCAGGCTATACTCTGATTTTATTAATTCTTAATTTTACAACTTCTGTATGTCTCAAGATTCTTTGTGTGTTGGAAAAAGAGACCATCGCTCACAATACAAGTGCTTCTTCCTAGTAAGAAGCACTAGAGATCCTAGGTATTCAGAGCTTTGTTTTTGTGTTACTAACTACCTAGCATACTTAAAGATCTATAACGGTGCCAAGAGGTTGCATGTGTTTGAAGTTTCAGTTTAAAGAACAAACCAGACCTAATCATTAATGATATTCTAAAACCTACTTTTGTCACTATGAGGAGAAAATTCCAAATCACTTCTTCCAGTATCCAATGTCTCCTATGGTATTTATTATGTGTCCTTGGAACCATTTAGCCTACCTCTTTGAAATCTATTGATTTTGCCCCCTCAGTGACATTTGAATCTTCCATGGGATGCATTTGCTGTGTTGTTGAAATATCTTCCAACAAAAATAATAAGTGGATTTGGCTTGAAGTGTGGGTAATCTAGAATGTGAGTTTTAAAAGACTCAAATTCACTATGTTGCTTTGTCTAACAGCATTAAGTGTATTTGGGGGTGGCTTTGGGTAGAACTGAAGTGGGGGAGCTTTATCTTCTGATTCCTTAGACTTCTCTCTAGTTCCTTCCCTCTCTGGCCAGTGGCCCTGGTTTTTCTCTCAGGAACAGTTTTTGCTTGTTCCCTTCAAATCTTGTACTTTGGTAATGTTCCATTAAACCAATTCACAAAAAAGTTTAATAAACTGATAACTCTCAGTGGGTTTCCTTTATCATGCTTATTTGCTTTTAACAGCTCATATTATCCTAAGCCAAAGGAGTTATTTTTTAGTTGGGCATGTTAGAGGTAGTGAGGTATTCCTGGCTTCTTAAAATAAATAATGTACCTTTACCCTCTCCCATATCAATCAAAAAGAGTCATTTTTAGATAAGTATTTATTTAGATAACTTCTAAAGCTCCTTGTTAGATATTAAGTTAACTTTAGTGAATACACCTGATATATTATGTCTCCAAGCTTCCTGCTTCTAGTTTGCATCTAGAATATGTTTCATTCCTCAAGTATTTGGTGTTTTCTACTCACATCTAATGAAAATTCTGTGCTGCTGTCAAAATTCAGAAAGCACAGTTATCATTCACTGTGGTAGGTCAGGAAAATTTAAATTGGATTTGTACTCTTTAAAATCATAGTCTGTTTAGACATAAGCAAATCACATGCAAATTAGGTAGAAAACATCAGGTGTATTTGTTACACTTGGATATGACCTTTGGGAAAATAATACTAGAAAAGTGCTGGCTGTATTATAGGATAGCTGGAGAGATCTGGCAGAATAGATGGTCTTCTATACATAGAAAAACTATAATTTCTTTATGCAATTGCTCATATGAGAATTGGATTCTTGCTCTGATAAAGAAGGGAAAAACCAAAGAAGGTTAGCCCCAAGAATGTGCTAAAGGCAAAGGGACAAGTGGCTTTACTTGCTTGTTAATCTTGTTAAATCAAGGAAGAGGAGAGAATAATGTTAACATTGTTGTATCAGGAATGCCACATTCAAGTCAAAGCAAGGTTCCCCTTCAAAGCAGTTTAATTTTATGATAAACTTGAACTTTTGTCATTCACGTCATTATAACACTTATGGCCAAGAATGCTGCCCTTTTTTCTGACTTACATGTTATGGTAAATAAATTATGCTAATTTTGCTGCCTATAAGAAGTTGTTTTAAGGAAAAAAAAAAAACAAGCAAGAAGTTACACTGTTTGGAAGAGGTTTTCCATGAAGACCAAAAAACTCACTGTTGATAGGATATGGTTTGGGAAGTGCAAAGTAAATGTCTCTCAGTGTCAAAAAGAAAAAAAAAAAAAACCCTCCTCTTTGACTTAAAGTTATGCTATATGTTAAAATTATCCTTCACACTAGTGATCCTTTAGGTCAATTCATAGTATGTGATCCATCACTGCTCAGGTGCTGAGAATACCCTACAGGTAAACTATGAGGAGGTGGGATTGGGTGGTAGTGTGCTGGGATCATAATGTTAGGTCTGGATTTTAGAAGATTGGGCACTGCCAGAGTTAGCCAATAGAACTGCCAATAGAGGCATTTGTATAACCAGGGGAAAAGCAGAGAAAAGGGACTCCAACAAGAAGAGTACTAAAGTGGGGAGATGGAGAATCCAAATTTCATCAACTCTTTTCATAGAGAGTGAGATGAATTTTATATCTAGAGTTAGTCATTTTTCCCCATTTGATTTTAACTTGTCAAGTCACCATGAGGACTTTGATGGGGAAAAATGATACATTGAAACATTGTAAGTATAGAAACATGGTTCTTCCTTTGTGTCAAATTTATGTCTCTGGGCATTCCTTTCCCTCAAATGCATAGACACAGAATCAGAGAAAAATGATTTTCAATACTGGCATTTCTACTTAGGAGCAAAGTGATCTTGGCAAGTGAAATAACGGTAATGACCATCCATTTCTCCTTTGTGAAATAAACACAATCACCTTGATGAAATTGTTGAGGAGAAATAGGATATCTGTACATCATGTGGTTGAGTGCTGGTACATGGTGAATATTCATTAGTAGCTAATATCATTATTATGGATACAGGTATCTCTCTGCTGACACATTCTGACAATTATTTCTTTCTGGAAATAACCCTATTGGTCAGATTTAACACAAATACATGAAATTTCATTTTTCTACAACTGTGAAGTCAGAATCATTGGGCTGTGTCACTTCTTTCCCCCTCGAATGGTATAAATAAATGCATAGTTAACTTGATGTCAAATAACTGAGTTAAGAGAATCTCAGTCTAATTTTTTTATGTCAAGAAAATTAAAGATTCTTTGTTTGAAAACTGATGTGGCTCTTTGTACTCATGAAATGCGCATTGTGACTTGTTTCTCTCTGGCATCTTGGATAGGGACCCCTGCTTACTTGGCAGAGATCTGTGTGTAAAAGGATATCTTCAAAATGTAGAGCATACTGAGCTGATAGATGCTCTGGGATCTGATGTTCTCAAAATGGATAAAACTTGTTATTCAGAAGCTTGAAAATATAAATGTAAACTTTTTAAGAGAATTAATATAATTAATAACTGCAGTATAATACTAATGACTCATTGTATGTCATAAATTCCTTTGCATATCTTATGAATAACTCAACTTTTACCGTGTGTTCTCTCCTATTGTGTATCTTGGTAAATGTGATTCTCATTTTTTTTGCAATTACTATAATATCTTAGATTGATATTTCTGTTCTTATTTTGTGTGTCCTCCTCTCCTTAGCCCAAACCCATCTATAGATTTTTCTCAAATCCAGAGTTCCCAACAGAACTGGGAAGTATAGCTAAGGGTCATAAGTCATTGGTCTGAGCACAGCAGACAAAAGATGTGATAGAAGGTATGTGGTATTTGAGCTTAGAATGTGGCGTTCAAATTGTATAAATGGATTTATCTTCTTTTAACTTTAAGACTTTACCACTTTTCAGGATACCAGTTGTGCTTATAATGGAAGGAGCCCATGCTACAGAAGGGGAAATATGGGTCCTGTTCTTATCCAGCTCATCATCTGACAGTGTTATTAAGAAACTAACTTGAAATTGCAGATAAATTTTCCTTGTTAGGACACAGCTAACAATCAACATTTCAATTTATCAGAATGTAATCGATAAATGTTGCAGGATAGAATTAGTGTTTTGGTCACAAGCTCTTGGCTGCTGTATTGTCACATTTTAAAACTGACATCAGTTAATATATCAAGGTACCTTTTTATTTCATGGTCTTTCTTTCGACTTCTTCCCATGCTTTCCCCAGTTAGCATATTACCTATTTCATACTGGTCACTGTTTCAAAAAAATATTTGTTGAATAAGCATTACGTTTATATAGCATTGGAATTTTTAAAAGCTTATTGTATCTTTCATTATCTAATCTAGGAAGGTAGTATAAAGCTTGAGTAATTTGACATAGGAGGAAAACATAGAGGTTTCACAATCAGTAGCACCCAGATTTGAATCTCTTCTATCATGCACTAGCTGGAAAAATAAAGTAGCTTCTCTGAGCCTTTTTTTTTTTTTTTTTACAAGTAAAATCTGTGTGTATTCTATCACACAGGGTTTCTGTGTAGATGAAGAGAGAGGAAAAAAAAATTCTCCCAGTCAGCTTCCTAGAGGGAAACGCAGGATACGCTCAAAAGGGAAAATGAGGAAAGAGACTATTTTATAAGGTTAAAGGATATCTACAATGTATTTTGAAGCTTCCTGGGGCTAGCAACAGTGGGAGTCATTGCTATGTTTAGGTCTGAAGAAATGAGGAGAGTGAAGAGTTTGCAGCACCCAGAAATACTGTTGTGCTGTTGGAGGGAGGCACCTGGAGCTGTGGCCTATGGTAGAGGGATGCAGCTAGATCCTAGCCAGGCAGGGAGTGAGGGAGGGAATAAATATCCTGACTTCTCTTTATTTTCACCCTCCCATTTCCTGCTAGTGCCTCTGCTGAGCCAAATCCACTCAGAAGGAACACACAATACAGGTTAGCTCATAAAGGTCTATTCCGGGGAACAAAGCAGGGTAGAGAGAAAAATCTTTCTACTTTCTCCCTCTTGACTCCCTCTCTGTGTTGATCTATGAGTCCATCATGAACATAGTGCTTGCTACATAACACACAGGGTAACCATATAATTTATTGCCTAAATTGCAGCACTTTTTTAAAAGCCAAAAGGGACATTACTACTAATAATTGTACTGGGAGAATACACATAGAACAGATTTGTGCCAGGCAAATCAGGGCTCATTGTCACCTTACTAACAGAGCATAATAAGCTTAGGTAAATGTGAATTCCCTTCCCTTCCTTTAATGCTTTTTTTCAGATTCTTTCCTCCAGTAATAGAGTAATGTGGGTATTTTGAGAAAGAAGATTGGATTATTTTAATAAAGCAATCTAGACTCATCTCCCTGTGGCAGGCTTTCCAAAGTTGGTAATTATTACTGAGTCCCTTGCTAAAATCTGCCAGAAGAATGAGAAGGATTTAGGTTATTTTTTAAACCTAAAACCTAATTATCTTGTTTAGTAGTTTCTCCCTGCTTAGAAACCTTATTTCAACACTAAAGACAGTGGAGGCAACAGAGAGTCTATTACTCAATAAACAGGATATACGTACTATGCGCAGGGGAATTTGGTGAGATGTTTATTCTCTGGTATAGCCTTTCTGTCTCACTTATATCTTAAAACCAATTACTGCACATGTTGGTTGCTTTGATTTGGAAGACACCTGTGATTAATATTTTTAGTCTGGGTAAATATTGGTGATTGAACAAGAGTGGTTTTCAATGTCATTATATATAACACAGAACAAGAAAAGAGAGAATACTAATGAATGCAGGGAATTAAGGAGATCAACAAACATTTCAGCATATGCTGATAGGTACATATCAGTTCAGACAAAAATAATTTCAGTTAAGCCAAGAAGTGTCAATATGATCAAATGTGATGGAGTGGATTTGGTACAAAAGAAGCTCTGTGAAAATTGTATGTGGTTTACGTCCTACGTGCTGCAGTTTGTGACAACATACTTGGGGAAAAAATAACTTTGGTTATTTCTGCTTCTTAATATTTTGTTTTATATTTATGTTTTTTTGCTCTGCTTGTGATAGCTCTGCCGACGTCAGTGATCTTGCACTTCCCTTTCAGGTTCCCTGAAGTCATGGGCAGCCTGGGCTTGAAGCTACCTCTGGTGTTCTTGCTCTTGACTTGCTGACTTTCTTGAAAACATTACTCTTGCCCAGCTTGGATGAATCTCTGTGCTCATAAGCTCTTGCATTGCTTCTTTGCCATGCAACCAGATTTGAATAAGATCTCCTCAAGAAGTGACTTACTCCTTTTCTCCAGAGACTTCTTTTTAGTTAACAATTGGGAGAGTCACTTGAGTGTGACTCTAATGGATTGGGGTGACATCTGGCTCACTCAGCCCTAGTGTTTTTCCAACCCTATTGGAAGATAGGGTATATTCCTCAAGGAAAATGCCTACTAACTTTTTAGTGAGGGTTGTTTTTTTTTTTAATTGAACAAACTTTTTATTGGTAAGCAAACATTCATCTGGGCACTCAGCCTATTCTGTGCCATCAGTGAAGTCTCGAGTGCTAGGGTGACTAGCTCTTGCCTTATAGGAGATTGTGCAGCTGGGGGCACATATAACAACATTCTAGAGGAAGGAGTTTGTGTCCTGTAATTGACATCATGGTGTCAGAAAGCTTCCTGAAGCAAGGTTGGTCACAGCCTCAGTGAAGGACCAAAGCTTCCTCAAAGTACAGATTACAGGCCTCACAGATTTTATAATATGTTTGTACAAGGGTTTGTAGTTTCTGTGGTTCTTTCTAGAACTTTTTGAGGTCACCACTACAGAAAAGAACCAAGGAATTTTCACAACTTGACATTGGTAAACATATATTTTAAAGTCATATATAATTTAAGAAGAGACCTTTGTTGCCAACTTTTAAGTTGAAAATTGGCAAGTAAAAGTTTTTATTCACTACAATGAAAAGGTAAAGCAAAAATTCATAAGTAAATTGATTGACTAATGTATTAATTGTTCACCAAATGCTCTCTGAGTCCTATTACACACTAGTGTTCTTCTAGATGTAGAGGATACAAACACAAGTAAGATGGGCACATTCTCTAATCTGGTGGAATTTACGTTTGTAGTAAGGGAGACAGGCAATAAACAACTACAAAACAAGTAAGTAAATAAGTGAATAGAAAGTAGCAAATGCTATGTCAAGATTACTATGTTTAAATAACAGAGTGGCTGTTAGCATCTTTAGGTTAAGGAAGGTCTTTTAGAGGAGATTACTTTCAAATGTAGGTTTGAGCGACAAGGGGCATCAGTGTAGCAAAGATCTGGACAGACATGACTCCAGTCAACAGGAATAGTGAGCACCCAGGCCCCCAGGCCAGTACCAGCCTGGCACATACATTCCAGGCATGGGAAGAAGTGTAGGGAAGCTGGAGTGGGCAAGGAGGAGAGTATGATAAGGTGGTAGGAAGGGCTCGCAAGGTCCTGTGGGTGCTTTTAGGCCAGTAAAAAGAGTTCAGATTTTATGTTCAATGCTATGGGATATAATGGAGGGGGTTACATAAGAGAGTGACATGATATGATAAGCATATTTTAAAATCACTCTAACTGCTGGGTAGACAATTAACCATAAGGAAGGAAGAATGGGCCCCTGGAGACCATTACAAAACTATTGTGCCACCAGTGAGAGATGGTAGTGGCTTGTACTAGGGTGCTGGTGACTGGGATGGGAGACAGTAGGCAGAATGGAGAAAAGCCTTGCTTTGTGGATATTTGCCTTTAGAATACGATCTGTATGAATACAAGAGTCAATGCCATCAAAAGATTGTCTCCTTATTATTAGAACAAGACTTCCTAGGTAATAACTCAAGAGGGGTTTATATGTGCCTTTGCTGTACCACCTCTTCCTTTCTGAGTTTTCTTAGCCTCTTATCTAAACAGTGCCACTTACACTTTCTCATATAACACTGCGGGAAAATCCCCCATAGTTGCCTCTCAATCTGCTCCTATTGAAGAAGCGCTTTGTGTTAGTCCAACTCCCTGCACCATTTGTGTACATGTGTAGTTTATAGATTTTTATGCTGTTCAGAAAAGAGTTATGATAACTTCTCAAGCCACGTTGAGAGAAGGACAAGTATGGTGGAAAGGGATGCTGGGGTGTATGTTGCTTTGGAGGATGAAAAGACTCATGCTGAAGGAATTAGATAAGAAAGAAGGGGATTTGAATAAATCACCCTTAGACAGAATACAGCCTGTAAGTGATATAAGGGATAAATCACTGATGCTCCTTACTAGTAAGTTAAGGTTTCCAACAAGCCCAGGTCAGGCATCTTGATTAAATATTTAGAAGGAGCTCTGAGAAAAGGGTGGGGGGAAGGCAAGTGAGAAGCAAGGAGAGAAAAGTTTAGAGTGGAAATGGAGCTTCAGCACAGTGAAAGCAAGTAGGCTGAAGAGCTCCATTTCCTGGTCCCCTCAAAAACAAACAGACAACAACAACAAAATTCAAAAACCAAAACCAACCAAACAAAACCTTAGTCTCTGAACGAAAGCCCAGTCAACACTTTGGTAGACAAAACAGCAACTTTAGAGATTTAACCTCTTTTCTTTCTTTCTTTCTTTCTTTCTTTCTTTCTTTCTTTCTTTCTTTCTTTCTTTCTTTCTTTCTTTCTTTCTTTCTTTCTTCTTTCTCTCTTTCTCTCTTTCTCTCTTTCTCTCTTTCTCTCTTTCTCTCTCTCTCTCTCTCTCTCTCTCTCTATTTATTTTGAGACTGAGAACATGAGTGGGGGAGGGGCAGAGAGAGGGAGAGAGAGGGAATCCCAAGCAGGGTCCGTGCTGTCAGTGCAGAACCTAATATGGGGCTCAGTCTCATGAACCCTGAGATCATGACCTGAGCCAAAATCAAGAGTTGGACGCTTAACTGACTGAATTACCCAGGTAACCTTTTTTTTTTAAAAAATGTTTCTTTCATTTGAGACAGACAGACAGAGAACAGGGAAAAGGCAGAGAGAGAGGGAGACAGGATCCAAAGCGGGCTCTGGGCTAACAACAGAGAGTCTGATGCCATGCTCAAACTCACGAACCATGAGATTCAAACACTTAACGAACTGAGTTACCCAGACGCCCCTAGATTCAACCTTTTTAACTTTGGTTTCTCTATCTGAAAAGTGGGACTAATAACAATGTCACGGATTGTCAACTATAGCATCACAACTTTACACTACACTACATATTATCGTTGTTGGAGTTTTTATTGTTGAAAAGCTTGGCCCAAAGCAAGCCATGGATAAATGTTATTTTCTTTCTGCTGTTTTCTTTCCTTCAACTCTTGTATCTCATTATCACTCCTCCTCCGTCATCTTCTACAATGTTCAAAATTTTGCATAAATGATAATATGCCTGCTTTAAACTCTTTTTATCCTAAGATAAATACATGACTTCTTGCTCTGTTTGGAATAATTATCAATAGTTTCCCTTTTTGCTCTCAAAAGTGTCCCAGTTTGGACAACAAAATACATGGTCACCCATCTTATGGTTCCTGTTACTCATGAAATTATTCAATATTTCATGAGTAACAGGAACCATAAGATGGGTGACCATGTATTTTGTAATACATGTAATACATGTAATATATGTAATTGGATATATATATATATATACATATATATATATATGTATGTATATCTTTGGAAAACTTAATGCTCTGTGAAGGAAGGCTCAAGTCAGGAATAAGTTTGTAAAAATGATTTTCTGAAGAAAGTGGTGTTTTGTTTACCAAATATGCAATGAATCCCCCAGCAAGCCCTGATTGATGGACATGCTTGTGATGACTTATCACTTGTAGAACATTCTGGAACAAACCAGATGTAATCCTGTAGGTTTATTTCCTCAAGCTGCATGTTATGAAAACACTCATAGTGTTGGAAAACATTCATGGCTCCATTTTCCCCAAGCAAAGGTACCAGGTTGTCTCTGTGATTCAAGTGCCATTACATACACATGGTGGACATTTGAATTGTCCCTTGCCAGCCATGTCATGTGAGCTTGTCAGAGAACCACAGCTTTCTTTGGGAAACTGAGCTTTATATGTCCTAACAGATGCTTGGGGAACCACTGGGATGACATTTTTCTGGGACGGTGATTTCATTTCTCAAACTGTATATTGTGTGGAGAAAAAAAAAAAAACCTTAAAAATTTAGTCTGGGGGTGCCTGGGTGGCTCCCTTGGTTAAGCGTCTGACTCTTGGTTTTGACTCCGGTTATGATCTCATGGTTGGTGAGTTTGAGCCCTGCATAGGGCTCTCTGCTGACAGAGTGGAGCCTGCTTGGGTTTCTCTCTCTCCCTCTCCCTTTCTCCTCTCTCTCTCCCCCTCCCCCACTCACACTGTCTCTGTCTCAAAATGAATAAGTAAACTTTAAAAAAAAAATAAAAATTTAGTCTGGACCTAACCATAGTACTATGTCAGTTTGGAGAAACCATGAAACTTTGAAACTTCAGTATTTCATTCCTGCTTTAAAAAAGTTATAATAACACATCTGTTTTCTTCACAGGGTGACATTTGATTCATATTTGATTATTGTACATTCTAGCAAGAAAAGAGGAAATTCATAATGTTATAATTAATAAATAGACACCTTTGAAATTCATCTCACTATTCTCCATATACCACCATACCCCACCACAGTATAACTAGAAACCCATATAAAGCAGTTACACAAAATAGCCTCTGTCTTCAGTAGCTTTCTAACTTCTTAGTTAGAAGTTAAAGAAAATGAGAATACAGTATAAGGTAAGTGCTAAATTAAGTTATATATGAATACTTTAGGGCAGGATTTAGGATTGTGTTGATTATTCAGTCCACTTGCAAAGAAAATCTCTGAATACATTATTACTTTAAAACCAAGTATTAGATCACTTAGGCTTTTTAAAGTATTTGATATAACTTTGGATGTCTGGCAGAACTAGGGTATCAACTTTTATTAAAACAATTTCTTCTAGAAATAACATGAAATATTCATTACTAATATTAAACCAAACTTCCTTTTATATTAAATCTAGAATTAGAATAGGTTACTTTTAATTTTTATAATGGTAGGTGCTTTGTTCTATAACAATAATAGCTGCAATTTAAGGGCATGGTGGGTGCTAGGTCTGTGGTATGTGCTGTCTCGTGTTACCCTCCCAGTCTGCTCAAGAGGTAGGTATTATTATCTTTAAATCACATATGATAAAACTCACGTTAGTACTTCAGTCACAGACACACAGTTAGAAATTGACAGAAATAGTTTTTACTGTCAGGCTTTGTTCTTATTATGCAGTTTGTTGAGCAAGATTATTATTTTGATGGTGTTTTCTTCCTAGGTGTCATCATTGCTTCAGAGGAAGTCACAATTTACTGCCGATCTAAATGCTTGTTGAACCCCTACTTATTCTTATCAGAGTGTCTTCGTCAGACTTAATTGCTTTGCTATTTGATGACACTTACCTCTTAGTTTCCTTAGGATTAAGACATGTTGGAGTTTTGGATATCTTTTGGTACTAGTCTTCTGGCTTGATCTCTAATATACTAAGTATTTGGTGCCATAGTTAACATTTAATGCCATGGACAGGAAGTAGCAGTGCTCAAAGCTTTTCAATAAAGGAAAAAAAAAAACCAAGAACTTCACAAATCTAAGATTCAGAACAATGGAAAGTGTCACCATATAGGAAACTGCTTATCTCGCTGATGGTATTTTTAAAAGAGAGCATTAGAATGGAGCCTAAATGGAAATCTCCATTCCCAACTGTTTGCTCCAGTTATTGGTCAAGGAGTCATTCCTTTGCTTCTTAACTTTGTTTTTGTACACCAGTGTACACCTTAAAACTAAGGAGATTAACATCATACATCAGGGGATTTGGAATCATAGTGTGTAGCAATTGCTAAAATCATGAAGTTTCATGGAATTTTTGTTTTATAGTAAAGTTTTGTGTAAGTAGAATATTATAACTTATAACATTTTCTTATCTATTTTGATATAAGTGCCTTAAATTACTTTCACATAAAACTGATGTTTCAGGAAGATATGTCACATTTCCCAGTGGTATGAGCTATTTGGCAAAGTAAGTCATGTTTTTTGGTGATGTACATAATTTGAAAATTGTAAATTTAAGGAATTTTCTCCAGGAAGATCTGGTTGGAGTATTGAGCTACTCATTAATTTATTCATTCAACAGGGTCTTTTTTTTTTTTTTTCCCAGTGCCCACTCTGAGTAATGACTATTCAAGCATTGAGTACAGACCTATGGCTAATTTCATCAATGTTCTTGCTTTCATGGGTCTTACATTCAGGGGACGATATGCCACATATTATTATTAAATAGTAATAATAAATAAATAACCTCAAGTAAATGAAAAAAATATCACACGCCGATCAATTCTGTGATTAAAATAAAGATATTGTGAGATGGAGTAAATGGATGTTTCTTTAGACCTGGTAGGTCAGGAAGGATCTCTCTGGGGGTGATCTTTTTTTTTTAAATTTAATTAATTTTATTTATTTTTTTTTACAAATAGTTTATTGTCAAGTTGGTTTCCATATAACACCTGGCGCTCATCCCCACAAGTGCCCTCCTCCATGCCCATCCCCTCCTTCCCCCCCACACCCATAAGTCCTCAGTTTGTTCTCAGCATTCAAGAGTCTCTCATGGTTTGCCTCTCTCCCTTTCTCTGGGGGTGATCTTTTAAGATGACACCTGAATGATAAGAAGACAGTCATATAAATATACATTGCACTAATTTCCAAGCATATAATTCCAGGACAGAGCAAAAGTCCTAAGGTGGGAATAAGTATGACTTATTCTCTCATCAGACAGAAGGCCAGTGGCATAGACAGTGAGTGGAAGAAAGGTGAATGGTGAGGTAGGGTGATCAGATTGTTGAAGCTCGTGTAGACTGTGGTGCCCACAGTTTGTGTTCTATTCTAAGTGTGAAAGATGTTGGTAGAAAGCTTGAAAGGGGGAGTGACATTATCTGATTTATCTTTTATAAAGGTCACTCTGGATGCTCTGTGAAGAAAGGATTATAGAGGGTTAGAATGGAAGCAGCATGAGCTTTTAGGCAGCCTATCAAATGGTGTAGGCAAGAGAGAATAGTGGCCAGACTGAAATAGTATGGCCACATTGTACTATTATCACAGTGGCTGTGATAAATTTGAGATGTTTTAGAGGTGAAATCAAAACGACTTACTCATGTATTAGGTGAATAGAAGTGTTGAGATAAGAAGAAGATAATTGTCAGGGATTTTAGCCTGAATAACTGGTGTGCCACTTCTTAACATCTGGGGGGTGATGATTTAAGATAGTGAATCAAATCTCCATTTTGGGAATGTCACCATCCAGGTGAAGAGGTCAAGTAAGATACAGGAGCCAGAGAAAGAGTCAGGGACTGTGTTCCACACAGAGAGAACTGTGAATACAAAACCCCACATCTGGAGTCAGTTTGATGAGTTTTAAGACCAGCAAGAGAACTAGTATGTCTGGAGCATGAAGCAAGAAAGACACCAGTAGAAATGAGGTCACAGAGGTTGGCCTCAGGCAGGATCATTCTGGGCCTAAAGGTCATGCCAAAGAGTTTGGACTGTATTCTAAGTGTGACAGAAGGTCATTGGTAGGTTTAGCCCAAGTAACACAGTGTGATTAATATTTTTAAAAGGATTACTCTGGCTGTTCTGCGATGAACTGATGGGGAAGGGGTGGTATAAAGACGAAGAATAGAAGAGGAGGGAAAAGGAACTTACTAGAAGGTGATTGGAGCAAGGGATACAGGACATCTTTAAGTGTGTGGGTGAGTTCTACACAGTCACATGTTTTCTCACTTATGTTCCACATGATCTTTGAACCCTCAACTAGAGAGTCTTAGAAGTGAAAGATCTACTTACAGTTATATAAACATACATTTATATATTTATATTAACATAAGTCATTTGTGCATAATTTCAGTCTGTACTAAGTTTTCTAGGAATGTAAGTATTGTGTATATTTAAAGAAATACTGTCCTTGTTTTGTTCAGAACTTTGCCAACTGATGTTCACTAATTTAGAAAATCAAGTCATTGATAGCAGTGCCCCCATCATATTTAAATGGCTAGTACCTCACATCTATATCTATCCTCATTTGTGTCATTTTATTGATGGTTCTTTATAGAGGCACAAGTAAGCATCTGATACTAACATGTCTTGGAGAGTAAGAGTATCCATACATTTACATATTGAAGTACATCTTATGGAACACTATACTAATTTTTTGAAAAATGTTATAATATAGATGGATTTTATTTCAGAGTGCTGAACTATTATTATATAAAGGGAGCCACCAATGTGATAGATTGAGAACCACAGATCTAGGTAATGATGGATAATGTGGAAAGCTTAGGTTTCTGGTGATGACTGATGTTAAACTAGGTGGATTTAGATCTGATAATCTCTTAGATTAATGTAATTTGCCCAAGAACAGATAGCTAAATGGACACAGATACTGGCTTTGAACCTAGATCAGACTGTCTCCAAAGCTCATGTTCATTATATCATACCCATCAGTGTAAAGATTTATTTTCGGAAGTTTATTTCCTGTAGTAGAGTGTCCTGCTTAAATTCTTGGCCTAAAAAAGTATTGTGAAGCTGTCCCTCTACTGGTAACAAAGTTTTTAATTCAGACAATTTAGTGATTAAAATAATTAAATTTGGATGGTAAGGACAGATACGATAATGATTTGGTCCATTTGATGAAAAATAAATCCTCGGGGTCCCTGGGTGGCTCAGTTGGTTAAGCATCCAACTTCGGCTCAGGTCATGATCTCACAGTTGGTTGGTTTGAGCCCCTGTCGGGCTCTGTGCTGACAGCTAGCTCAGAGCCTGGAGCCTGCTTCAGATTCTGTATCTCCCTCTCTCTCTGACCCTACACTGCTCACGCTGTCTCCTTCTCTCTCAGAAATAAATTTTTTAAAAAATTAAAAAAAAAAAAGAAAAATCCTGATTTTGGCTTTTTATTTTTCACTTGTAGTTCTTAGGACATTTTGTACAAAAGGCTGGTTTTTATCATGGTTTCTAATTTAAAGGTTTTTTTAAAATTTTTGATGTTTTATTTATTTCTGAGAGAGAGAGAGAGACAGCATGAGCAGGGGAGGGTCAGAGAGAGAGGGAGACACAGAAACTGAAACAGGCTCCAGGCTCTGAGCTGTCAGCACAGAGCCCGACGTGGGGCTTGAACCTACGAACCGTGAGATCATGACCTGAGTCGAAGTTGGACGCTTAACTGACTGAGCCACCCAGGTGCCCCTCTAATTTAAAGTTTGAAATAATTTCTACTTGTTTTTAATTATCTTCCTCTTATCACAAGCTTATCTCATATTGGTTAGGTAAATTTTCATGACTATTACCAATGAAAACCCCTACAGATTTTTACTTTAAGATTTTAAAACTAATACTTATTTACTAGAAAAGCTGTTCAGTTTTCATCTCTGACTTTCCCTTTTGTAGAAACTCACCTAGTAAAATGTTCTTTTTAGTGTCAATGTTTTATCTTATGGGGTATCAACAATATTATTATTCTGTAGAAGAATAACTGAGAAGGAATTAACTTGGCAGTAATTCTCATGCAGAAAAGTAATTTTGAACAGACATGACAGTTTTGTGAGCCATAGTTCTAGGGACTATCACCAATGCATTTTAATTTTAGTGTAAGTATTTGCAACATTTTAGAAAAATAGTTGCTGGGGAATACATGACAATTTTTTTGTTGCTATATCAAAGGATTTTTTTGACAGATAGGGTTTAGACAATGGGGAAATGCAAGTTAAAATGCTAAATATGTCTTCTTTTGTTTGGGCCATTTTACTTTGGAAATTGACATGGTATTATGAGATTGATTTTTAACATTTCACTTTTATGGTGAGGTGATGAATAGCTTGGATCCACATCATAGGAGATTTCTTAATCTTCACATTGCACCTTGCTCTTCATGGCGATTTGTGTCTGGTTTTGTCTTATGGATAGAAAGGGAAGATCCACTTACTGTGTTGAAGATATAAAAGAAATTAATTACACTGCCTGTGGTTACTATCTCCACAAAATCAAATTACTTGGTTTAGGAAATACTTCATCTGTTAAAAATCCAGTGTGGACCAGAGATAGTGCGCCTCAACCAAATAAGAGGTGCAGTCTCAAGATAAATGTACTTTTCATTATTCTTATTGTGAAAGGCAGGGCAGCACATGTCCAAAAGCCGTCCCAGTGAGGCACCTGAGACACTGTCATCCTTTCTCTATCAAATTGAGTTTTACACAGTTTCTATTTAGAATCATTTATGAGCGGTTTGAATGTTACTTAACAAGCATGATGTTGAAGACTAGTGTTACATATTGCCCAAGAAGGAGATTTCATGACTTCTATTTGTCTTTTGCATCAGTGTTTTTGACAAGTAACAAATGAAATTCCTCTTTGAAAATTAAATCCAGCTTCATTTCTGTCTTTCACCCATAAAGAATGAAACATTATTTGCTTCTTGGACTGTTCCTGTACTCTCTCATCTTTCATTACTTTTATAAGTTCAGTCATATATGCTTTAGCTCTTTGGCCTTAGCTTCTAACTGCCTATTATAGAGATAAGTATCTCGGTTTGATAATATGAAATCCTCAAATGTTGCTTTACTTGCAGTTAAAAAGTACTTTACAAGCAGCGTTAGGGTAAGATATGGTCTTTCATTTCTCCCTTTTACTTGCATTCTCACATAATTTTGTTTCTTTATGACCATGAAGAACAGTGTTTCTAGAGCATTTGGGACTCTAGAGCTCCCTTTACTGAGTTCTATATCTGAACATCTGCCTCTGGATGTCCTCACCTGGATGTCCCACAGCACCTTAACCTTAACCCGAATGCTATTCCTTCCCATTTTTTTTCTGTTGTAAAAGTTGACACTTTATGGTCCTTGGGCCAAATCTAGCCTACTGCCTGTTCTTACATGGCCTTACAGAAAGGTGAGAGTAATTTTTACATCTTTAAGAGAAAATGAAAAAAATTTTTCATGACATGTGAAAATTAGATGAAATCCAAATTTCAGTGTCCATAAAAATGTCTTATTGGAATACAGCCACACTTATTTGTTCATGTGTTGCCTATGGCTGCTTTTATGCCACAAAAGCAGAACTGAGTAGTTGTGATGAAGACTGGCTCTCAGAAACTTAAAATAGCCTACACTATCTGGCCCTTTACAGAAAAAGCTTGCTGACTCCTGCTCTATTTGATTGGAAGATCTTGCCACTCACTCAATTTTTAACCTCCCAATATCAAAACATCAGAATTACTTTCCAGCCTTTCCTCTTTCACATGCATATCCTATTGGTGTATATAAGGAACATCTCCAGACCAGACTCCTTGTCTTTATTCTCATTTCCACAGCCTTGCACGTGGGCCCTTGCTGTCTAATGCCTGTGCAACTGCAATATTCTCCTTTAAAAATATTTTAGAGAGAAGGAGAAAGAGGTAAAGGGAGAGAGAATCTTAAGCAGGCTCCATGGGATTCCCTGGGATTATGACCTGAGCTGAAATCAAGAGTCAGACACTCAACCATCCAGGTTGACAGAACCATCCAAGTTCCCCAACTGCAATATTCTCCTTAACTCCAATATTTCTTCAGAAAAATTCACATTCTATTGGAGTATTGAAGCTGTCATATGCGAATTAATAAGTTAGATCATTTCAGTCCCCTATGAAACATGTCTTAGGGTCCATTTCCAACAGAATCAAGTCCAAACTCCTCAGCCTTGTAACAGATCTCTTCATGCTTTGGTCCTGGCTTCTCCAGTTTCATCTCCTTTGGCTGCTGTACCCTCTCTTCCCTCCTGCCCGTGCATCCTCAGTTCCTGCAAGGCAGTATTTCTTATTGCCCCCCTGCCTTTCATAACTTTCTGCCTTTGTAATGTGGCTGCTTTTTTCTTTACTGCCCTTTTAATACCTTCTAAATAGCAAACTTGATTTAAGTTTTTGAGATTCAGCTTAACTGTCACATTCAAGAATCCTTTCCTAGAACCTTCAGGTAAATTTAATCGTTCTCACATCGTATCTCAGCACTCATGTAGGTTTCAGAGCTCTCCCTCATTTTTATATCCTTAGAACGTAGGATTTGTCACAAAGAAGATAGTAAATATTTGTTGGATGAATAAATAAGTGTTCGTATACTTTTAAAGAGATTCTTCAGTTTAATTCAGCAGAGCTAAAAATCTAAGACAATAATCAAATCTGTTAATTCTGTCTAGTCTGGAATGAAACTCTGATTTGTGGGCAATTACCCGAAAGTCTCTGATAGGCATCTCTAAATGCTATAGTATTCATTACTTTGTTTTGTGATTTTTCTAACTTGCATCACTATTGAATCAAATGTACCACTTTATCTCTTAACTCTTTTCTTTCCAAATGATCTTAGAACAACTAGGAATAAAACCAAAAAACAAACAAAACAACAAAAACAAAATAAAATTTAAAACAAAAAGCAAAACTCTTTCTATTTTGAATTTTGTTACTCATTCTATGTTGGCCTACTACTTATTTACGAAATTTGTTACTATTTTTGAAGGCAATTCTTAAATTTTCAAGTTCAGTTTTCAAGAGAAGTAGTTATGAATAAATAGCTTGTGACCATGTTTTAGCTATTTGAACAGGGCATTCATTTGGGGACTTAGCTAAGCTGCCAATATTCTCTCACTCTCTCCTGGTACTGTCCTTGGATTCACATTACTATTTGTTTGCAACTCCACAGAAGGCTAGACATGGAGCTTATTGAGCTATTTTGCATGTGTCTTGTAAAGACTGGTTAGATAGAAAAGAATATAAAGCCATCTAAAAGAAGATTTTAAGATTATCTATGAGTTTCATTCATCTATTATTTTCCTGGCTCCATTTAGTATGGATAATAATAGTGAGACAAGCTTATGATTATATAGTACTCTATACTTATTCAAAGTGCTTGCAACTATATTATGCCTCCTGCAAGGAAGACATAGGTGGTGGTCTTATGGTGATTTTTTTCAAGTGAAACTGAGGCTCAGGAAAGTGAATTTACCTGCTAAAATTCTTAGAGCCCATTAGAGATGTGGCTGAGAGTAAAATTTAGTTCCTGATCCCATATAATTTATCTGTGATTTTTTTTTCTTAATGTAAGATACATATTGGTTATCAAGCTATTGTCTCTTGGCTCTGAAGCTACCTTCCCATACTCTGATTTGTGGTATGGGGGCTAAGATTGCAGAGTCCTGTTCTTTCCCTGTTGGCTTCTTGTTAGGTTCCATAAATAGGGGTACATGAAGGAGACTGGATGTTAGGAGGGTAATATTCTGTCAGCTGTTCTTGTCATCATATACCTAGTGATAGTTGAATGCAAGCTTCTTTTGGCCGTCCTAGGCCAGGCTCATCAATCATACCTCCCCAGAACTACCAGTACCAGCAGGGCAGTGCCTCTATCCAGATTTCTGGGTCCCTTTCTTTTCTGTTGGCTTCTAGGTCCTGATAGCCACAACCCCGCCCCTCTATTTTTCTAGCCTTTGCAGTGGGAGCTGCTCTTTATAATTATGTTCATGTTAGTTTAGTGTTCTTTTTCAATCCTTCAATACCTGTGAAACTGGTTTCCTGTGCTATCTATGCTCTATTAAAATATTTGATCAGGTTTTGATTTTCCTGATAATATGGTATGTGACAGCATACTGGGTATCAGAAGTGGTCCTGGAAACACACTCTCAAATATGATATTTGAACATTGTTTTCATTACATATTTGTCTTGAAGGCAGTGCTGACCTCCTTCTTTATGTGGTGGCACACAATTAAACTATTGCCTTCATTGAAATGAAGTATCTAGTGAAACAAAGTATTGGAGGGATCAAATGGATACTGAATTTGACTTGTATGGCAATGATAATGAGTACAAAGACTGGGAGGTGAGGTGGCTTTTTATGGCTACACTGGGAAGCTTAAAGGAAGAAAAGAACAAACTCGTGGCTTTAAACTTGTTTCAAATCATCATTACAGAACCAGAGAATGTTTGAAACAGCCCTAAAGGATTCCTTTATTCCATTTTGCTTTATAGTTCACCTCACTAAAAACAGACACAAAATTATACTAGGCTTCCCATGCTTAATTTTGCTGTAATTAGTTAACCCAGGGCACTTGCCATGTAAGGGGATGTTCATTCTCAAGACCCATCCCAAATATCTCCTATTGTCTCTAGACCCATAACTAGAATCAGATCTCTGAATATTCCAGGGAACAAGTATAAAGTTTGACTCAGGATGAGATAGCTTATATTCCAGAATAATTGCAAGATTTTGCTAATTTATATTAAATATTTCCTAAGAGTTTTACGCTGAGAAGGGAGACTTATAACTGGTTAAAGCTGAATTTATTGATATGGTAAACTTGTTAGAAATTCATGATGTAGTGTTTTAACTTGTGGAGTTGGAAGTGGTTCTACAAATTTCATTAACTGACTGAAACTTTGACTTAATGGTGGTCTCCATTCAGAGAAGTCAAAATTCCAGAACTACTGTGACATAATAGCAAGGAAGGAATCCAGAGGCCTATGGAAGTAGGTATTTTGCAGTAGATTATCCTGTGGAATCATCACAATCAATCTTCTCCCCCCACTCCAACCACCTACCACACATGTACACTATATTCTCAGAGAAAGACCAAAGGGCATTCCTTTAAGTTAGGTATTGAGAATACATTAACACCCCTGAGATCATTGTCTTCTATAAGCCAGAGATGATCATAGGAGATGATGACATTGAGATAGGATCCCTGAATTCACTGAGGATGTTGGAATTCTGAAGGGAAAGGTCCAAGTTCAGTGCCTTTGACAGAATTAGTAGGAGACAGAAGAGGCAAATGGGTATTGAGTATTTTTTCCTGTATAGATATTTTGGTTATAGATAATTATTATGTTATTCATAGGAGTAAGAGATTATAGACACCTTATTAAATATTGTTTAAACTGTAAGGAGACAAAACTCTAGGTCTGGTGGTCATAAACTTGACTTGAGTCACTACAGGGAGGGTGCTTGTATGTTACCAAGATTCCAAACTAAGCCTGTTGACAAACCGAGAGGCCAAGATCTCTAGAGTTGAACCCTGAAATATTGCCAAAAGTATATGGTTAATCTTTCTCCAAGCCTTCCCCAAAGGGACCTGCAACCAATAACTAGGGCAACTGTGTACTTCAGAAAGAAAAATACCCAGAACTTCCAGAGATTAGTAAACAAGTTCTCTAAATTTATGCTAATTAATGGCGACCCAAAATGATAATGCAATCCACCAGTCAAAATGGAGATATAGGTCAAGTGACTCAGGGCTGGGTCTAGGTCATGCAAGCAAGGCAATTAGGATGCAAGATTTTAGGATGTACCTGCAGGTGTATGCAAGTGCAGTCCTGCCTGAGGTCTCAATCCTACAGCAACAAAGGTACCTTTAGATAAATCTTATTCCGGTGGGTTCATAAAATCACACTGTGGGTATTGCCTTAATATCTGTGTGTATAATTGGAACACTTATATGGAAATTGTCAAGTTCCACACATTGGCCCCTGGCTTATGAAGTGAGGGTTATTCTGACAGAAAGGGCATGTGTAAGCTTCCAGAACTTTCCATCCCTGCCAGGATGGTGAACCTAAACTAGTACTGCATCCCTAGGAAGACTACAGATTAGTGCCACTATCAAAAACTTAAAATATGCAGTGGTGGTGATTTCCATTGTGTCCTCATTTAATTCACTTGGTTGGACTTGAAGAATATGGATGCATCTTAGAGAATTACTGTAGATTATCTTAAATGTAATCAGGCAGTGATTCCACTTGCAGCTGTGATTCCAGATGTGGTTTCTTTGCTGAAGCAAATCAGCACAGCCCCATGGACCCGTTACACAGCCATTGATCTAAAATTGCTTTTGTACATATAACAATTTGCAAAGATCACCGGCCGCCCCATCCTTCTACTTAATACAGTCAACAGTGCATCTTTGTAGTCTTGCTTTAAGGTTGTGTCAACACTTCTTCCCTGTACCTTAGTTTAATTTTCAAAGATTATGGTGGTACAAAGTTTGGTTGGCTAATTCAGATTTGGGAGACAGAATATACCACAAATGTGTCTACCATATTTATTGAGTAACTCAAGATGAAGCAAGAAAAGGCTCTGCAGTTAGTAGCACAGCAGTGCAAAATGCTCTTCTGCTTGAGCTTAATGAGCCATCAGATCCAACAATATTTGATATATCTGGAAATAGGGATATTTGTGGAACTTCTGACAAATCCTTATAGGAGAATTGCAGTTATGATCTCCAGAGTTTGAAACAAAGCAGTGTCTACTTCTGCAGATATCTTTCTGAAAAACAGTTGCTGGAAGACTATTAGGCCTTGGTACAGGTGGAATGCTTGATCTTGGACCATCAAATGACCATGCAAATTTAGCTGCCACCATGAGATGAGTATTCAGTGAAGCACAAACAGCTATGATATACCTGAAACCTAAGTTTGAGGTCAGGCTTAAGCAGATACGAAAGGCATAAGCAGATGTCTCAGACATTACTACACATATTCCTACTGTATTGACCCTCCCCTTTCAATGTATAATTAAGGCCTCAGGGAGGATTTCTTATGCCTATTTGAATACTAAAGAGTGCTCAACTTGGTTGAGGTAAATTCATGATCTTCTTGGTGTGTCAGAGCAAGTTCTATGTGAATGTTCAACAAAAAGCATCTACCAGAGAACCAGCTCTGAATAATCATGTAGAAATGATGACCCCTACTCTGATTATCAGTTGACTTCCTTTTACAGCCACTCCCATTCTTGCTCAATGGTCCTATAGATAGTGGCCAAGACCACAGAAATAGAGACCATTCCTGGCCTCAACAATAACATGGATGTCCCCTTACCAGGGCTGGTCTAATTACTGCCAGTCCTGAGTGACTAAATTGATAACCACAAAGGCCAACACTATGTCCTCAATATGACACCTTACCCATTTGGAGAGTGGGAGCATCATCTAAGGGCAGGTTGATTACATTAGACAGATCTTTTTAATTTTCTAAAAATTAAGATTTTTAAAAAAAATGTTTGTTTGTTTGTTTGTTTTTGAGAGAGAGAGAGACAGAGGCAGAGAGAGATGGAGACAGAGAATTCCAAGCAGGATACATACACACTGTCAGCACAGAGCCTGAGGTGGGGCTCAAACTCACAGACTCTGTGATTATGACCTGAGCCCAAATCAAGAGGTGGATGCTTAAACTAGGCATCCCTTCTCCATCAAAATTAAAATGTTTTAATGACTTATTGACTTTGTTATGTTAACTATTACTATTTAGCTAGAAACCTGAATGAATCCTTGATTTCCATCTCTCTCAAGCTCTTCACTCTCTCCCCATCCCATATTTCTTACTGTTGGAAGGAACCCACTTGGCATTACTCAATACATATGCTTTTCCATACCTTTATTTCTCTGGAAGACCCAGCTACTCTATTCTGCCTACCAAAATATATCTGGCATTCAAAATCCATCTCCTCCTTTAATTCCTGACAATACTTTGTATGCATTTGTATCATATATGTACTCTTCAGGCTGTGTTGTAAGAACATATTATGCATATTATAAATGTATATTATAAATGCTTACCTTTACTGAACTGTGTATCCAATGAGGAGTTGACAATGCTCTCCATTACTGCATACTGCCCTTCTGCTTCCAAGTCAATGGCTATCATGTTAATGGCTCTCAATACATATTCAGTGAGTGAGTGGAATATCCTTCTCTTCCCATTGTTTCTCTTTTTTCGACTATATTTAATCACAATGATTGATATTGGGGTCTATAGGTCAACTTAATTAATGATAGTAAAACAGTGTGACATATGAGAGACAAGCATTGGTCTTAGAGTTAAAGGCCTAAGTCTGGGATTTGTTAGCTGTATGACCTTGACAAAGTCATTTGTTTAATTTCCCTGAGTTCCAATTCCTTCTTTTCCAAAAAGAGGCTTCTTTTAATTTTGTAATTCTGCTATTTCATGAGTTACATCAAAAAAGAAATAAATTATAAAATAGAATCAATAAACTAAAACTTTTTGTATTCCTTATTTTTACATAGTTTAAAATAATTGCTTAAATATTGTAGATAAAAGCTTATTTTTTTCTTTTGAAGATGATAAATGCTTGAAACTTTGCTTGGATAGAAAACATAAATCTTTAAATAATTTAATATGCATTCATATATATGAATATGCAAATTTTACATGGGATTAATTTAAAACTGAAAATATTTATAACGTGCTATTACAAAGATTTTTTCCTACATTTGAATCACTATAGTGACAAAGAACTAAATCATGATGTATGAATTCTTAGTTCTTTTCTTCATTCAGAAAAATCATCATATATGAGGAGCTAAATACCTATTATATTAGGTTTTTTTTTTCCACTGACATGAAGAAAGGTATGTTATTCACCTTTTGCTTGTCCAGGTATTTTAATTTTTGCCTTTAGGCCAAAGTAGATATTAAGAGATATATAAAAACTCAGTGCATGTTTTTATATTTTACCTCATACAATTACTTTTACAAAATTTCATTTATTGCACTGATGTTATTGCATCAGCATACCATGAGGAATGCTTTAGGAAATAAAGCTCATTATGATGGTTTGCTACCAATATTATCCTTGATATTCTCTAGATCCTGCCACTCAACATATTGTCCATGGGCCAGCAGAAAGAGCTGTTTAGAAATTCAGACTCACAGGCTCTAACTATAGATGTATTGTCAGAATCTACCTTGTAATCAGATCCCTAGATGATCCATTCGCACATTAAAGCATGAGAAACACTGGACAGCATCACTCAGTAGTGTTCTTCAAAGAGATATCTCATAAAATCATTTTATCATAAAAATCACTATAATAAAATTATTATTATGCATACACATAATCAAGGGAAAGAACTGTGCTTCTCTAAAACAAGTGTGTCTTTTTGGTTATAGTTGTTTTTTAAATTTTTGAACACTGTGAATGTTGTGGTTGATCCCGTTACACCTCTTTGCCTTAGCCACGTCTTATAGCTCATGTTACATCTGCTGAGTACTATATGCAAGTTTTTTTAGAAGTACTTTTGTACATCATCCACATTTCCCTTTTGCTTCGATACTTTCAATTAAAAAATTGGTATGTGGTATATTGGATGCCTCAAATATCTTGTGGAATGAGGTGAAATATAAAGAAATAAAACCAACATAAGCAGCCTAAATATTTCTAGGATTTGTTATATGATTTGAACATTGCAAACCTAGACCACTCCCTCTTCGCCACCTACTCTTCTGAGCACCATAATTAATGTTCACTATGAAGATCTTGAAGGCACTCTGGGGGTTACAGTTATCAGAGAATATATTAATTATGCTTTGCACACTATACTGTACTTACTGAGCCAGAAACATGAACTAATATGTTTTATAAAGATTTTAAACAAGAGTGGAAAACCCAAAAGATTTCTGACTAAATCAGAACATTCACTTCAATTAGAACATCCCATTTCATAAGCACACTGGTGAATATCAGTTTTTAAGTGTTTTATAGATGAATTTTTTCTACTATTTTTTTACTAGGCACAATAATTTCCTAAGAATTTAGAAATCATTTACTTCAAACATGTACTGATAAAACAAATAGCAGGTAAATTCTGAGCTAATGTCAGGCTATATATCTTTACCAGCAGGCAGCCAAATAGTTGAACTTACTGCCTCAGGAGGCCACTGAACCAACTATGGTGACTGAATAATTTTATGACCAGTAATAAGGCTCACACATTATACATGCTAAGAGAGGGGTAATCAAATCTTATGCTTCAGGGCATAAATTAATCACTGCAGGGGTCAGAAAAGAATCTCCTTTGCCCTATGAACAGAACTGAATAATTAAGCAGTGGCTGTATTGATGTTTTTAAAGCCTTCTTCTTAAGGATCAGCACTGGTTTTAAGAACAATTCTGAGACTTCATGGGGTCGTTGCAGCTCTTGATTAGAAGAGGAGGGCCCCTACAAGTTGAACAGTTTATTCTGGCAGACAGGTTGGGCAGCTTCCTGATACCACACTGTTCAACCTGATTTTCATTAAAAGCTTGAAGTGCCTGCTGTTAAAATATCTTCAGGCAGCTGGGGCAAATGGGCCTCCTCGCCTATCTGGAAGTCTTGAGGTGAATTTTCATCTTGTTTAATCAAGTCTTCTTATACGGTGGGGAGGTTTGTTTATTAATGTGTGAGTTTCATTCTCCCTTTGCTACAATTCACATTTTACATTTTAAAAAGGCATATTTAGGGGTGCCTTGGTGGCTCAGTTGGTTAAGTGTCCGACTTTGGCTCAGGTTATGATCTCACAGTTTGTGGGTTCGAGCCCTGCGTTGGGCTCTGTGCCGACAGCCAGCTCAGAGCTTGGAGCCTGTTTCAGATTCTATGTCTCCCCCTCTCTGACCCTCCCCTGCTCACACTCTCTCTCTTTCTCTCTCTTTCAGAAATAAATAAAACATTTAAATTTTTTTTAAAAAGGCATATTTATCTAGGACTGGAGAAATAAACCTTGAATTCTTTTTCAGTAAAACAGGCTGAAGGGAAAACCTGTTAATCAAATGGCATTGAAGGCCAAGTGTGATCAACTACCTAACACATAAATCTTTTCAAGTTTGCCTACATGGTTATTGAATGAAGCATGTCAACGTGGTTTTGTGGTAATGCAAGGATACTGTATTCCATGGAAAATAAATTTTATTTCCTGTATCCTGCTACACCTCCACATTCAGCAGTTTTAAATTAATATAAAAAAAACTTTCAAATCATATCCCAGAAGTATTCCTAGTAAAATTAAAACTGACATTATGTTTATATTGTCTACCATTCACTTTCTGGCTCCACAACCAGAAATTCTGATTATCATATTGGCTTTTGATTTTATGAAAGCTCAAGATCATCTTTTGCCAAAAGAGAGATGAGAGGTAGCATTTGATTTAGCAATGTGTACTAATGTGACCGCAGCATTGGTATTGCCCGTTAGGTACTGGGTTCAAGTATCTATATGTTTTAACGGAAAGTGAATACAATTATGTGTCCCTAAATCAGTGTTGAATTCAGTATGCCTAATTTCAGGATCAATTCTCCTCTGTCTCTTTTCCAGCAAAATATTCAACATTTTTACAAGGCTGTTTTCTTGAATTAAGCATGCATTAAATATTTCATCTAGAAAATAAATCTTTGTGTCAGCAACTATCATAATCTCACCAGATTTCATATTGCCACATTTTTATGTTACTGTAAGATAGCAAAGTAAATCAGCTGCTCAGACATATGAGTTCAAACTTCTTTGAAAAGTCAGTCAGTATTGGTACAATGCCTATTGAATAAAGAATTCTTTCCTCCATATCCTGGGAAGTTACAGAGAATTAGATGACTCATCTGTCCTTGGAAAGACTGCAATAGAATGAGAGAAAGAGAAAAGGCAGAAATTAAAAGGTTAAACTAAAACTGGGGTTCCTGAGTGGATCAGTTGGTTAAGGCATCTGACTCTTGGTTTTGGCTCAGGTCAAGATCTCATGGTTTGTGAGTTTGAGCCCCACTTTGGGCTCTGCGCTGACAACGCAGAGCCTTTTTGGGAGTCTCTCTCTCTCTCTCTCTCTTTCTCTTTTTCTCTCCTCCCCCCATCATGGGGTCTCTCCCCCAGTCATGCTTTGTCTTGCTTTTTCTCTCTCTCAGAATAAATAAACATTTTTTAAAAGATTAAACCAAAACCTAAAAAGACCCTTAACAATAGTAATAGCTCTTAATCAAATAATCACTGTTTCCAGACATTTAACAAACATCATCTCATTTACTTCTTGAATCAGCTCTATGGGATTATATTATTAGCATCCCTAATATATCACATGAAGAGTCTGTAGTTCAGAGATGTTGGACATCTTATCTTACTCAGTCACACAGTGGCAGAGTCAGGATTTGAACTCATGATTCTCTACCTTTTGTGCCAGGTTTCCTGTAAGGCTTCTATAATCAGTTATGAAAAGGCAAAAATGCCAAAGTTATTGATATTTAATAAAGTGATTTGAAAAGTTATATAGGGTCCTGACTTGAAGGCAACTGGGATTGTGATAGAAGAAAATAACACAGCATAGGAAAAAGCCTTCAGAAGAACATTTCAGATTAGGAAAATGGCAGACTTGAAATCAGAATACAGTAAGACTACAGGTCTGGGACAGGAAATAGGAGTTGTCAGTTGAGGTGGGAGATGAAGGGGGATATGTCTTCATACTCGCAGCATTGCTGGGACTTGAAATCCTGATTAGTAAATTTAGTGCAGGCTTATAAAGTGATTGACAAATGCATATTGAGATGGTGGTGCCTTGTGGTGCTGAGCACTGATGGGGGCTTACATGGTGAAAAAACAAAGGGGAAAATGGGAGAAGGAGCTGGCATCTCCAGGTGTTAATAAAAGGAACTCAAAGTATCTTAATTTTTTTTATTTTTTTTTAATTTTTTTTATTTTTATTTTTATTTTTTTTTACAAATAGTTTATTGTCAAATTAGTTTCCACATAACACTCAGT